>NW_026916051.1:0-22369 GCF_034315485.1 Pezoporus occidentalis | reverse complement strand
GAACAGGTCCGGCACAAGCTTTCCCTCCTGGCTCTTCTGCTGTGGGAGCAGAAGCCAAACGTTCGTGCTGTAATCACTGTGCTGCCTGCAGCTGAGAGACCAGCTGAGAATTTGGATTCAAATGGAGTTTTAGGTATGAAACCGAGGAGAGACTGCAATGATGGTGACACCGTTGCAAAGCAGCCTGTGTGCTGAAGAGGCCCAGCACTAGCTTTCCCTGCTGGTTCTTCTGCTGTGGGAGCAGATGCCACTGTTCGTTCTGTGCTGACTGTGTTGCTGCCAGCAGAGAGCAGGCTCTGAACTGATTCCATTCAAATGCTTTTCCTGTATGAAAGGGAGCAGTGAAAGCAACGATGGATGCACCAATGTAAAGGTGATTGTGTGCTGAACAGGTCCAGCACAAGCTTTCAATCCTGACACTTCTGCTGTGGGAGCAGAGGCCAAACGTTCGTGCTGTACTCACTGTGCTGCCTGCAGCTGAGAGCGACCAGCTGAGAATTTGGATTCAAATGGACTTTTAGGTATGAAACCGAGGAGAGACTGCAATGATGGTGACACCGTTGCAAAGCAGCCTGTGTGCTGAAGAGGCCCAGCACTAGCTTTCCCTGCTGGTTCTTCTGCTGTGGGAGCAGATGCCACTGTTCGTTCTGTGCTGACTGTGTTGCTGCCAGCAGAGAGCAGGCTCTGAACTGATTCCATTCAAATGCTTTTCCTGTATGAAAGGGAGCAGTGAAAGCAACGATGGATGCACCAATGTAAAGGTGATTGTGTGCTGAACAGGTCCGGCACAAGCTTTCCCTCCTGGCTCTTCTGCTGTGGGAGCAGAAGCCAAACGTTCGTGCTGTAATCACTGTGCTGCCTGCAGCTGAGAGCGACCAGCTGAGAATTTGGATTCAAATGGAGTTTTAGGTATGAAACCGAGGAGAGACTGCAATGATGGTGACACCGTTGCAAAGCAGCCTGTGTGCTGAAGAGGCCCAGCACTAGCTTTCCCTGCTGGTTCTTCTGCTGTGGGAGCAGATGCCACTGTTCTTTCTGTGCTGACTGTGTTGCTGCCAGCAGAGAGCAGGCTCTGAACTGATTCCATTCAAATGCTTTTCCTGTATGAAAGGGAGCAGTGAAAGCAACGATGGATGCACCAATGTAAAGGTGATTGTGTGCTGAACAGGTCCAGCACAAGCTTTCAATCCTGGCTCTTCTGCTGTGGGAGCAGAAGCCAAACGTTCGTGCTGTACTCACTGTGCTGCCTGCAGCTGAGAGCGACCAGCTGAGAATTTGGATTCAAATGGAGTTTTAGGTATGAAACCGAGGAGAGACTGCAATGATGGTGACACCGTTGCAAAGCAGCCTGTGTGCTGAAGAGGCCCAGCACTAGCTTTCCCTGCTGGTTCTTCTGCTGTGGGAGCAGATGCCACTGTTCGTTCTGTGCTGACTGTGTTGCTGCCAGCAGAGAGCAGGCTCTGAACTGATTCCATTCAAATGCTTTTCCTGTATGAAAGGGAGCAGTGAAAGCAACGATGGATGCACCAATGTAAAGGTGATTGTGTGCTGAACAGGTCCAGCACAAGCTTTCAATCCTGGCTCTTCTGCTGTGGGAGCAGAAGCCAAACGTTCGTGCTGTACTCACTGTGCTGCCTGCAGCTGAGAGCGACCAGCTGAGAATTTGGATTCAAATGGAGTTTTAGGTATGAAACCGAGGAGAGACTGCAATGATGGTGACACCGTTGCAAAGCAGCCTGTGTGCTGAAGAGGCCCAGCACTAGCTTTCCCTGCTGGTTCTTCTGCTGTGGGAGCAGATGCCACTGTTCTTTCTGTGCTGACTGTGTTGCTGCCAGCAGAGAGCAGGCTCTGAACTGATTCCATTCAAATGCTTTTCCTGTATGAAAGGGAGCAGTGAAAGCAACGATGGATGCACCAATGTAAAGGTGATTGTGTGCTGAACAGGTCCAGCACAAGCTTTCAATCCTGGCTCTTCTGCTGTGGGAGCAGAAGCCAAACGTTCGTGCTGTACTCACTGTGCTGCCTGCAGCTGAGAGAGACCAGCTGAGAATTTGGATTCAAATGGAGTTTTAGGTATGAAACCGAGGAGAGACTGCAATGATGGTGACACCGTTGCAAAGCAGCCTGTGTGCTGAAGAGGCCCAGCACTAGCTTTCCCTGCTGGTTCTTCTGCTGTGGGAGCAGATGCCACTGTTCGTTCTGTGCTGACTGTGTTGCTGCCAGCAGAGAGCAGGCTCTGAACTGATTCCATTCAAATGCTTTTCCTGTATGAAAGGGAGCAGTGAAAGCAACGATGGATGCACCAATGTAAAGGTGATTGTGTGCTGAACAGGTCCAGCACAAGCTTTCAATCCTGGCTCTTCTGCTGTGGGAGCAGAAGCCAAACGTTCGTGCTGTACTCACTGTGCTGCCTGCAGCTGAGAGCGACCAGCTGAGAATTTGGATTCAAATGGAGTTTTAGGTATGAAACCGAGGAGAGACTGCAATGATGGTGACACCGTTGCAAAGCAGCCTGTGTGCTGAAGAGGCCCAGCACTAGCTTTCCCTGCTGGTTCTTCTGCTGTGGGAGCAGATGCCACTGTTCGTTCTGTGCTGACTGTGTTGCTGCGCAGCAGAGAGCAGGCTCTGAACTGATTCCATTCAAATGCTTTTCCTGTATGAAAGGGAGCAGTGAAAGCAACGATGGATGCACCAATGTAAAGGTGATTGTGTGCTGAACAGGTCCAGCACAAGCTTTCAATCCTGGCTCTTCTGCTGTGGGAGCAGAGGCCAAACGTTCGTGCTGTACTCACTGTGCTGCCTGCAGCTGAGAGCGACCAGCTGAGAATTTGGATTCAAATGGAGTTTTAGGTATGAAACCGAGGAGAGACTGCAATGATGGTGACACCGTTGCAAAGCAGCCTGTGTGCTGAAGAGGCCCAGCACTAGCTTTCCCTGCTGGTTCTTCTGCTGTGGGAGCAGATGCCACTGTTCATTCTGTGCTGACTGTGTTGCTGCCAGCAGAGAGCAGGCTCTGAACTGATTCCATTCAAATGCTTTTCCTGTATGAAAGGGAGCAGTGAAAGCAACGATGGATGCACCAATGTAAAGGTGATTGTGTGCTGAACAGGTCCAGCACAAGCTTTCAATCCTGGCTCTTCTGCTGTGGGAGCAGAAGCCAAACGTTCGTGCTGTACTCACTGTGCTGCCTGCAGCTGAGAGCGACCAGCTGAGAATTTGGATTCAAATGGAGTTTTAGGTATGAAACCGAGGAGAGACTGCAATGATGGTGACACCGTTGCAAAGCAGCCTGTGTGCTGAAGAGGCCCAGCACTAGCTTTCCCTGCTGGTTCTCCTGCTGTGGGAGCAGATGCCACTGTTCATTCTGTGCTGACTGTGTTGCTGCGCAGCAGAGAGCAGGCTCTGAACTGATTCCATTCAAATGCTTTTCCTGTATGAAAGGGAGCAGTGAAAGCAACGATGGATGCACCAATGTAAAGGTGATTGTGTGCTGAACAGGTCCAGCACAAGCTTTCAATCCTGGCTCTTCTGCTGTGGGAGCAGAAGCCAAACGTTCGTGCTGTACTCACTGTGCTGCCTGCAGCTGAGAGCGACCAGCTGAGAATTTGGATTCAAATGGACTTTTAGGTATGAAACCGAGGAGAGACTGCAATGATGGTGACACCGTTGCAAAGCAGCCTGTGTGCTGAAGAGGCCCAGCACTAGCTTTCCCTGCTGGTTCTTCTGCTGTGGGAGCAGATGCCACTGTTCTTTCTGTGCTGACTGTGTTGCTGCCAGCAGAGAGCAGGCTCTGAACTGATTCCATTCAAATGCTTTTCCTGTATGAAAGGGAGCAGTGAAAGCAACGATGGATGCACCAATGTAAAGGTGATTGTGTGCTGAACAGGTCCAGCACAAGCTTTCAATCCTGGCTCTTCTGCTGTGGGAGCAGAGGCCAAACGTTCGTGCTGTACTCACTGTGCTGCCTGCAGCTGAGAGCGACCAGCTGAGAATTTGGATTCAAATGGAGTTTTAGGTATGAAACCGAGGAGAGACTGCAATGATGGTGACACCGTTGCAAAGCAGCCTGTGTGCTGAAGAGGCCCAGCACTAGCTTTCCCTGCTGGTTCTTCTGCTGTGGGAGCAGATGCCACTGTTCTTTCTGTGCTGACTGTGTTGCTGCCAGCAGAGAGCAGGCTCTGAACTGATTCCATTCAAATGCTTTTCCTGTATGAAAGGGAGCAGTGAAAGCAACGATGGATGCACCAATGTAAAGGTGATTGTGTGCTGAACAGGTCCAGCACAAGCTTTCAATCCTGGCTCTTCTGCTGTGGGAGCAGAAGCCAAACGTTCGTGCTGTACTCACTGTGCTGCCTGCAGCTGAGAGCGACCAGCTGAGAATTTGGATTCAAATGGAGTTTTAGGTATGAAACCGAGGAGAGACTGCAATGATGGTGACACCGTTGCAAAGCAGCCTGTGTGCTGAAGAGGCCCAGCACTAGCTTTCCCTGCTGGTTCTTCTGCTGTGGGAGCAGATGCCACTGTTCTTTCTGTGCTGACTGTGTTGCTGCCAGCAGAGAGCAGGCTCTGAACTGATTCCATTCAAATGCTTTTCCTGTATGAAAGGGAGCAGTGAAAGCAACGATGGATGCACCAATGTAAAGGTGATTGTGTGCTGAACAGGTCCAGCACAAGCTTTCAATCCTGGCTCTTCTGCTGTGGGAGCAGAAGCCAAACGTTCGTGCTGTACTCACTGTGCTGCCTGCAGCTGAGAGAGACCAGCTGAGAATTTGGATTCAAATGGAGTTTTAGGTATGAAACCGAGGAGAGACTGCAATGATGGTGACACCGTTGCAAAGCAGCCTGTGTGCTGAAGAGGCCCAGCACTAGCTTTCCCTGCTGGTTCTTCTGCTGTGGGAGCAGATGCCACTGTTCGTTCTGTGCTGACTGTGTTGCTGCCAGCAGAGAGCAGGCTCTGAACTGATTCCATTCAAATGCTTTTCCTGTATGAAAGGGAGCAGTGAAAGCAACGATGGATGCACCAATGTAAAGGTGATTGTGTGCTGAACAGGTCCAGCACAAGCTTTCAATCCTGACTCTTCTGCTGTGGGAGCAGAGGCCAAACGTTCGTGCTGTACTCACTGTGCTGCCTGCAGCTGAGAGCGACCAGCTGAGAATTTGGATTCAAATGGAGTTTTAGGTATGAAACCGAGGAGAGACTGCAATGATGGTGACACCGTTGCAAAGCAGCCTGTGTGCTGAAGAGGCCCAGCACTAGCTTTCCCTGCTGGTTCTTCTGCTGTGGGAGCAGATGCCACTGTTCGTTCTGTGCTGACTGTGTTGCTGCCAGCAGAGAGCAGGCTCTGAACTGATTCCATTCAAATGCTTTTCCTGTATGAAAGGGAGCAGTGAAAGCAACGATGGATGCACCAATGTAAAGGTGATTGTGTGCTGAACAGGTCCAGCACAAGCTTTCAATCCTGGCACTTCTGCTGTGGGAGCAGAGGCCAAACGTTCGTGCTGTACTCACTGTGCTGCCTGCAGCTGAGGGCGACCAGCTGAGAATTTGGATTCAAATGGAGTTTTAGGTATGAAACCGAGGAGAGACTGCAATGATGGTGACACCGTTGCAAAGCAGCCTGTGTGCTGAAGAGGCCCAGCACTAGCTTTCCCTGCTGGTTCTCCTGCTGTGGGAGCAGATGCCACTGTTCATTCTGTGCTGACTGTGTTGCTGCGCAGCAGAGAGCAGGCTCTGAACTGATTCCATTCAAATGCTTTTCCTGTATGAAAGGGAGCAGTGAAAGCAACGATGGATGCACCAATGTAAAGGTGATTGTG
This sequence comes from Pezoporus occidentalis, assembly GCF_034315485.1. NCBI lineage: Eukaryota > Metazoa > Chordata > Aves > Psittaciformes > Psittacidae > Pezoporus > Pezoporus occidentalis. Next base: position 16,552 of record NW_026916051.1, on the reverse strand, counting down.
TGCTGAACAGGTCCAGCACAAGCTTTCAATCCTGACTCTTCTGCTGTGGGAGCAGAGGCCAAACGTTCGTGCTGTACTCACTGTGCTGCCTGCAGCTGAGAGCGACCAGCTGAGAATTTGGATTCAAATGGAGTTTTAGGTATGAAACCGAGGAGAGACTGCAATGATGGTGACACCGTTGCAAAGCAGCCTGTGTGCTGAAGAGGCCCAGCACTAGCTTTCCCTGCTGGTTCTTCTGCTGTGGGAGCAGATGCCACTGTTCATTCTGTGCTGACTGTGTTGCTGCGCAGCAGAGAGCAGGCTCTGAACTGATTCCATTCAAATGCTTTTCCTGTATGAAAGGGAGCAGTGAAAGCAACGATGGATGCACCAATGTAAAGGTGATTGTGTGCTGAACAGGTCCAGCACAAGCTTTCAATCCTGGCTCTTCTGCTGTGGGAGCAGAAGCCAAACGTTCGTGCTGTACTCACTGTGCTGCCTGCAGCTGAGAGAGCGACCAGCTGAGAATTTGGATTCAAATGGAGTTTTAGGTATGAAACCGAGGAGAGACTGCAATGATGGTGACACCGTTGCAAAGCAGCCTGTGTGCTGAAGAGGCCCAGCACTAGCTTTCCCTGCTGGTTCTTCTGCTGTGGGAGCAGATGCCACTGTTCGTTCTGTGCTGACTGTGTTGCTGCCAGCAGAGAGCAGGCTCTGAACTGATTCCATTCAAATGCTTTTCCTGTATGAAAGGGAGCAGTGAAAGCAACGATGGATGCACCAATGTAAAGGTGATTGTGTGCTGAACAGGTCCAGCACAAGCTTTCAATCCTGGCTCTTCTGCTGTGGGAGCAGAAGCCAAACGTTCGTGCTGTACTCACTGTGCTGCCTGCAGCTGAGAGCGACCAGCTGAGAATTTGGATTCAAATGGAGTTTTAGGTATGAAACCGAGGAGAGACTGCAATGATGGTGACACCGTTGCAAAGCAGCCTGTGTGCTGAAGAGGCCCAGCACTAGCTTTCCCTGCTGGTTCTTCTGCTGTGGGAGCAGATGCCACTGTTCTTTCTGTGCTGACTGTGTTGCTGCCAGCAGAGAGCAGGCTCTGAACTGATTCCATTCAAATGCTTTTCCTGTATGAAAGGGAGCAGTGAAAGCAACGATGGATGCACCAATGTAAAGGTGATTGTGTGCTGAACAGGTCCAGCACAAGCTTTCAATCCTGACACTTCTGCTGTGGGAGCAGAGGCCAAACGTTCGTGCTGTACTCACTGTGCTGCCTGCAGCTGAGAGCGACCAGCTGAGAATTTGGATTCAAATGGAGTTTTAGGTATGAAACCGAGGAGAGACTGCAATGATGGTGACACCGTTGCAAAGCAGCCTGTGTGCTGAAGAGGCCCAGCACTAGCTTTCCCTGCTGGTTCTTCTGCTGTGGGAGCAGATGCCACTGTTCGTTCTGTGCTGACTGTGTTGCTGCCAGCAGAGAGCAGGCTCTGAACTGATTCCATTCAAATGCTTTTCCTGTATGAAAGGGAGCAGTGAAAGCAACGATGGATGCACCAATGTAAAGGTGATTGTGTGCTGAACAGGTCCAGCACAAGCTTTCAATCCTGGCTCTTCTGCTGTGGGAGCAGAAGCCAAACGTTCGTGCTGTACTCACTGTGCTGCCTGCAGCTGAGAGCGACCAGCTGAGAATTTGGATTCAAATGGAGTTTTAGGTATGAAACCGAGGAGAGACTGCAATGATGGTGACACCGTTGCAAAGCAGCCTGTGTGCTGAAGAGGCCCAGCACTAGCTTTCCCTGCTGGTTCTTCTGCTGTGGGAGCAGATGCCACTGTTCTTTCTGTGCTGACTGTGTTGCTGCCAGCAGAGAGCAGGCTCTGAACTGATTCCATTCAAATGCTTTTCCTGTATGAAAGGGAGCAGTGAAAGCAACGATGGATGCACCAATGTAAAGGTGATTGTGTGCTGAACAGGTCCAGCACAAGCTTTCAATCCTGGCTCTTCTGCTGTGGGAGCAGAAGCCAAACGTTCGTGCTGTACTCACTGTGCTGCCTGCAGCTGAGAGCGACCAGCTGAGAATTTGGATTCAAATGGAGTTTTAGGTATGAAACCGAGGAGAGACTGCAATGATGGTGACACCGTTGCAAAGCAGCCTGTGTGCTGAAGAGGCCCAGCACTAGCTTTCCCTGCTGGTTCTTCTGCTGTGGGAGCAGATGCCACTGTTCTTTCTGTGCTGACTGTGTTGCTGCCAGCAGAGAGCAGGCTCTGAACTGATTCCATTCAAATGCTTTTCCTGTATGAAAGGGAGCAGTGAAAGCAACGATGGATGCACCAATGTAAAGGTGATTGTGTGCTGAACAGGTCCAGCACAAGCTTTCAATCCTGGCTCTTCTGCTGTGGGAGCAGAAGCCAAACGTTCGTGCTGTAATCACTGTGCTGCTGCAGCTGAGAGCGACCAGCTGAGAATTTGGATTCAAATGGAGTTTTAGGTATGAAACCGAGGAGAGACTGCAATGATGGTGACACCGTTGCAAAGCAGCCTGTGTGCTGAAGAGGCCCAGCACTAGCTTTCCCTGCTGGTTCTTCTGCTGTGGGAGCAGATGCCACTGTTCTTTCTGTGCTGACTGTGTTGCTGCCAGCAGAGAGCAGGCTCTGAACTGATTCCATTCAAATGCTTTTCCTGTATGAAAGGGAGCAGTGAAAGCAACGATGGATGCACCAATGTAAAGGTGATTGTGTGCTGAACAGGTCCAGCACAAGCTTTCAATCCTGACACTTCTGCTGTGGGAGCAGAGGCCAAACGTTCGTGCTGTACTCACTGTGCTGCCTGCAGCTGAGAGCGACCAGCTGAGAATTTGGATTCAAATGGACTTTTAGGTATGAAACCGAGGAGAGACTGCAATGATGGTGACACCGTTGCAAAGCAGCCTGTGTGCTGAAGAGGCCCAGCACTAGCTTTCCCTGCTGGTTCTTCTGCTGTGGGAGCAGATGCCACTGTTCGTTCTGTGCTGACTGTGTTGCTGCCAGCAGAGAGCAGGCTCTGAACTGATTCCATTCAAATGCTTTTCCTGTATGAAAGGGAGCAGTGAAAGCAACGATGGATGCACCAATGTAAAGGTGATTGTGTGCTGAACAGGTCCAGCACAAGCTTTCAATCCTGGCTCTTCTGCTGTGGGAGCAGAAGCCAAACGTTCGTGCTGTAATCACTGTGCTGCCTGCAGCTGAGAGAGACCAGCTGAGAATTTGGATTCAAATGGAGTTTTAGGTATGAAACCGAGGAGAGACTGCAATGATGGTGACACCGTTGCAAAGCAGCCTGTGTGCTGAAGAGGCCCAGCACTAGCTTTCCCTGCTGGTTCTCCTGCTGTGGGAGCAGATGCCACTGTTCATTCTGTGCTGACTGTGTTGCTGCGCAGCAGAGAGCAGGCTCTGAACTGATTCCATTCAAATGCTTTTCCTGTATGAAAGGGAGCAGTGAAAGCAACGATGGATGCACCAATGTAAAGGTGATTGTGTGCTGAACAGGTCCAGCAAAAGCTTTCAATCCTGGCTCTTCTGCTGTGGGAGCAGAAGCCAAACGTTCGTGCTGTACTCACTGTGCTGCCTGCAGCTGAGAGAGACCAGCTGAGAATTTGGATTCAAATGGAGTTTTAGGTATGAAACCGAGGAGAGACTGCAATGATGGTGACACCGTTGCAAAGCAGCCTGTGTGCTGAAGAGGCCCAGCACTAGCTTTCCCTGCTGGTTCTTCTGCTGTGGGAGCAGATGCCACTGTTCGTTCTGTGCTGACTGTGTTGCTGCCAGCAGAGAGCAGGCTCTGAACTGATTCCATTCAAATGCTTTTCCTGTATGAAAGGGAGCAGTGAAAGCAACGATGGATGCACCAATGTAAAGGTGATTGTGTGCTGAACAGGTCCAGCACAAGCTTTCCCTCCTGGCTCTTCTGCTGTGGGAGCAGAAGCCAAACGTTCGTGCTGTACTCACTGTGCTGCTGGGCAGCTGAAAGCGACCAGCTGAGAATTTGGATTCAAATGGAGTTTTAGGTATGAAACCGAGGAGAGACTGCAATGATGGTGACACCGTTGCAAAGCTGCCTGTGTGCTGAAGAGGCCCAGCACTAGCTTTCCCTGCTGGTTCTTCTGCTGTGGGTGCAGATGCCACTGTTCTTTCTGTGCTGACTGTGTCGCTGCCAGCAGAGAGCAGGCTCTGAACTGATTCCATTCAAATGCTTTTCCTGTATGAAAGGGAGCAGTGAAAGCAACGATGGATGCACCAATGTAAAGGTGATTGTGTGCTGAACAGGTCCTGCACAAGTGCTGTGCTCACTGTGTTGCCTGCAGCTGAGAGAGCAGGCTCTGAACTTTGGATTCAAATGCTTTTCCTGTATGAAAGGGAGCAGTGAAAGCAACGATGGATGCACCAATGTAAAGGTGCCTGTGTGCTGAACAGGTCCAGCACAAGCTTTCCCCCCTGGCTCTTCTGCTGTGGGAGCAGAAGCCAAACGTTCGTGCTGTACTCACTGTGCTGCCTGCAGCTGAGAGAGACCAGCTGAGAATTTGGATTCAAATGGAGTTTTAGGTATGAAACCGAGGAGAGACTGCAATGATGGTGACACCGTTGCAAAGCAGCCTGTGTGCTGAAGAGGCCCAGCACTAGCTTTCCCTGCTGGTTCTTCTGCTGTGGGAGCAGATGCCACTGTTCGTTCTGTGCTGACTGTGTTGCTGCCAGCAGAGAGCAGGCTCTGAACTGATTCCATTCAAATGCTTTTCCTGTATGAAAGGGAGCAGTGAAAGCAACGATGGATGCACCAATGTAAAGGTGATTGTGTGCTGAACAGGTCCAGCACAAGCTTTCCCTCCTGGCTCTTCTGCTGTGGGAGCAGAAGCCAAACGTTCGTGCTGTACTCACTGTGCTGCTGCAGCTGAGAGACCAGCTGAGAATTTGGATTCAAATGGAGTTTTAGGTATGAAACCGAGGAGAGACTGCAATGATGGTGACACCGTTGCAAAGCAGCCTGTGTGCTGAAGAGGCCCAGCACTAGCTTTCCCTGCTGGTTCTTCTGCTGTGGGAGCAGATGCCACTGTTCATTCTGTGCTGACTGTGTTGCTGCAGGCAGAGAGCAGGCTCTGAACTGATTCCATTCAAATGCTTTTCCTGTATGAAAGGGAGCAGTGAAAGCAACGATGGATGCACCAATGTAAAGGTGATGTGTGCTGAACAGGTCCAGCACAAGCTTTCCCTCCTGGCTCTTCTGCTGTGGAGCGTTCGTGCTGTACTCACTGTGCTGCCTGCAGCTGAGAGCGACCAGCTGAGAATTTGGATTCAAATGGAGTTTTAGGTATGAAACCGAGGAGAGACTGCAATGATGGTGACACCGTTGCAAAGCAGCCTGTGTGCTGAAGAGGCCCAGCACTAGCTTTCCCTGCTGGTTCTTCTGCTGTGGGAGCAGATGCCACTGTTCATTCTGTGCTGACTGTGTTGCTGCGCAGCAGAGAGCAGGCTCTGAACTGATTCCATTCAAATGCTTTTCCTGTATGAAAGGGAGCAGTGAAAGCAACGATGGATGCACCAATGTAAAGGTGATTGTGTGCTGAACAGGTCCAGCACAAGCTTTCAATCCTGGCTCTTCTGCTGTGGGAGCAGAGGCCAAACGTTCGTGCTGTACTCACTGTGCTGCTGGGCAGCTGAGAGCGACCAGCTGAGAATTTGGATTCAAATGGACTTTTAGGTATGAAACCGAGGAGAGACTGCAATGATGGTGACACCGTTGCAAAGCAGCCTGTGTGCTGAAGAGGCCCAGCACTAGCTTTCCCTGCTGGTTCTTCTGCTGTGGGAGCAGATGCCACTGTTCTTTCTGTGCTGACTGTGTTGCTGCCAGCAGAGAGCAGGCTCTGAACTGATTCCATTCAAATGCTTTTCCTGTATGAAAGGGAGCAGTGAAAGCAACGATGGATGCACCAATGTAAAGGTGATTGTGTGCTGAACAGGTCCAGCACAAGCTTTCAATCCTGGCTCTTCTGCTGTGGGAGCAGAAGCCAAACGTTCGTGCTGTACTCACTGTGCTGCCTGCAGCTGAGAGAGACCAGCTGAGAATTTGGATTCAAATGGAGTTTTAGGTATGAAACCGAGGAGAGACTGCAATGATGGTGACACCGTTGCAAAGCAGCCTGTGTGCTGAAGAGGCCCAGCACTAGCTTTCCCTGCTGGTTCTTCTGCTGTGGGAGCAGATGCCACTGTTCGTTCTGTGCTGACTGTGTTGCTGCCAGCAGAGAGCAGGCTCTGAACTGATTCCATTCAAATGCTTTTCCTGTATGAAAGGGAGCAGTGAAAGCAACGATGGATGCACCAATGTAAAGGTGATTGTGTGCTGAACAGGTCCAGCACAAGCTTTCCCTCCTGACACTTCTGCTGTGGGAGCAGAGGCCAAACGTTCGTGCTGTACTCACTGTGCTGCCTGCAGCTGAGAGAGACCAGCTGAGAATTTGGATTCAAATGGAGTTTTAGGTATGAAACCGAGGAGAGACTGCAATGATGGTGACACCGTTGCAAAGCAGCCTGTGTGCTGAAGAGGCCCAGCACTAGCTTTCCCTGCTGGTTCTTCTGCTGTGGGAGCAGATGCCACTGTTCTTTCTGTGCTGACTGTGTTGCTGCCAGCAGAGAGCAGGCTCTGAACTGATTCCATTCAAATGCTTTTCCTGTATGAAAGGGAGCAGTGAAAGCAACGATGGATGCACCAATGTAAAGGTGATTGTGTGCTGAACAGGTCCAGCACAAGCTTTCAATCCTGACACTTCTGCTGTGGGAGCAGAGGCCAAACGTTCGTGCTGTACTCACTGTGCTGCCTGCAGCTGAGAGCGACCAGCTGAGATTTTGGATTCAAATCGACTTTTAGGTATGAAACCGAGGAGAGACTGCAATGATGGTGACACCGTTGCAAAGCAGCCTGTGTGCTGAAGAGGCCCAGCACTAGCTTTCCCTGCTGGTTCTTCTGCTGTGGGAGCAGATGCCACTGTTCGTTCTGAGTCAAATGGAGTTTTAGGTATGAAACCGAGGAGAGACTGCAATGATGGTGACACCGTTGCAAAGCAGCCTGTGTGCTGAAGAGGCCCAGCACTAGCTTTCCCTGCTGGTTCTTCTGCTGTGGGAGCAGATGCCACTGTTCATTCTGTGCTGACTGTGTTGCTGCGCAGCAGAGAGCAGGCTCTGAACTGATTCCATTCAAATGCTTTTCCTGTATGAAAGGGAGCAGTGAAAGCAACGATGGATGCACCAATGTAAAGGTGATTGTGTGCTGAACAGGTCCAGCACAAGCTTTCAATCCTGGCTCTTCTGCTGTGGGAGCAGAAGCCAAACGTTCGTGCTGTACTCACTGTGCTGCTGGGCAGCTGAAAGCGACCAGCTGAGAATTTGGATTCAAATGGAGTTTTAGGTATGAAACCGAGGAGAGACTGCAATGATGGTGACACCGTTGCAAAGCAGCCTGTGTGCTGAAGAGGCCCAGCACTAGCTTTCCCTGCTGGTTCTTCTGCTGTGGGAGCAGATGCCACTGTTCTTTCTGTGCTGACTGTGTTGCTGCCAGCAGAGAGCAGGCTCTGAACTGATTCCATTCAAATGCTTTTCCTGTATGAAAGGGAGCAGTGAAAGCAACGATGGATGCACCAATGTAAAGGTGATTGTGTGCTGAACAGGTCCAGCACAAGCTTTCAATCCTGGCTCTTCTGCTGTGGGAGCAGAAGCCAAACGTTCGTGCTGTACTCACTGTGCTGCCTGCAGCTGAGAGCGACCAGCTGAGAATTTGGATTCAAATGGAGTTTTAGGTATGAAACCGAGGAGAGACTGCAATGATGGTGACACCGTTGCAAAGCAGCCTGTGTGCTGAAGAGGCCCAGCACTAGCTTTCCCTGCTGGTTCTTCTGCTGTGGGAGCAGATGCCACTGTTCTTTCTGTGCTGACTGTGTTGCTGCCAGCAGAGAGCAGGCTCTGAACTGATTCCATTCAAATGCTTTTCCTGTATGAAAGGGAGCAGTGAAAGCAACGATGGATGCACCAATGTAAAGGTGATTGTGTGCTGAACAGGTCCAGCACAAGCTTTCAATCCTGGCTCTTCTGCTGTGGGAGCAGAAGCCAAACGTTCGTGCTGTACTCACTGTGCTGCTGGGCAGCTGAGAGCGACCAGCTGAGAATTTGGATTCAAATGGAGTTTTAGGTATGAAACCGAGGAGAGACTGCAATGATGGTGACACCGTTGCAAAGCAGCCTGTGTGCTGAAGAGGCCCAGCACTAGCTTTCCCTGCTGGTTCTTCTGCTGTGGGAGCAGATGCCACTGTTCATTCTGTGCTGACTGTGTTGCTGCGCAGCAGAGAGCAGGCTCTGAACTGATTCCATTCAAATGCTTTTCCTGTATGAAAGGGAGCAGTGAAAGCAACGATGGATGCACCAATGTAAAGGTGATTGTGTGCTGAACAGGTCCAGCACAAGCTTTCAATCCTGGCTCTTCTGCTGTGGGAGCAGAAGCCAAACGTTCGTGCTGTACTCACTGTGCTGCCTGCAGCTGAGAGCGACCAGCTGAGAATTTGGATTCAAATGGAGTTTTAGGTATGAAACCGAGGAGAGACTGCAATGATGGTGACACCGTTGCAAAGCAGCCTGTGTGCTGAAGAGGCCCAGCACTAGCTTTCCCTGCTGGTTCTTCTGCTGTGGGAGCAGATGCCACTGTTCATTCTGTGCTGACTGTGTTGCTGCCAGCAGAGAGCAGGCTCTGAACTGATTCCATTCAAATGCTTTTCCTGTATGAAAGGGAGCAGTGAAAGCAACGATGGATGCACCAATGTAAAGGTGATTGTGTGCTGAACAGGTCCAGCACAAGCTTTCAATCCTGGCTCTTCTGCTGTGGGAGCAGAAGCCAAACGTTCGTGCTGTACTCACTGTGCTGCTGGGCAGCTGAGAAGCGACCAGCTGAGAATTTGGATTCAAATGGAGTTTTAGGTATGAAACCGAGGAGAGACTGCAATGATGGTGACACCGTTGCAAAGCAGCCTGTGTGCTGAAGAGGCCCAGCACTAGCTTTCCCTGCTGGTTCTTCTGCTGTGGGAGCAGATGCCACTGTTCATTCTGTGCTGACTGTGTTGCTGCCAGCAGAGAGCAGGCTCTGAACTGATTCCATTCAAATGCTTTTCCTGTATGAAAGGGAGCAGTGAAAGCAACGATGGATGCACCAATGTAAAGGTGATTGTGTGCTGAACAGGTCCAGCACAAGCTTCAATCCTGGCTCTTCTGCTGTGGGAGCAGAAGCCAAACGTTCGTGCTTTAATCACTGTGCTGGTGGGCAGCTGAAAGAGACCAGCTGAGAATTTGGATTCAAATGGAGTTTTAGGTATGAAACCGAGGAGAGACTGCAATGATGGTGACACCGTTGCAAAGCAGCCTGTGTGCTGAAGAGGCCCAGCACTAGCTTTCCCTGCTGGTTCTTCTGCTGTGGGAGCAGATGCCACTGTTCTTTCTGTGCTGACTGTGTTGCTGCCAGCAGAGAGCAGGCTCTGAACTGATTCCATTCAAATGCTTTTCCTGTATGAAAGGGAGCAGTGAAAGCAACGATGGATGCACCAATGTAAAGGTGATTGTGTGCTGAACAGGTCCAGCACAAGCTTTCAATCCTGGCTCTTCTGCTGTGGGAGCAGAAGCCAAGCGTTCGTGCTGTACTCACTGTGCTGCTGGGCAACTGAAAGCGACCAGCTGAGAATTTGGATTCAAATGGAGTTTTAGGTATGAAACCGAGGAGAGACTGCAATGATGGTGACACCGTTGCAAAGCAGCCTGTGTGCTGAAGAGGCCCAGCACTAGCTTTCCCTGCTGGTTCTTCTGCTGTGGGAGCAGATGCCACTGTTCATTCTGTGCTGACTGTGTTGCTGCCAGCAGAGAGCAGGCTCTGAACTGATTCCATTCAAATGCTTTTCCTGTATGAAAGGGAGCAGTGAAAGCAACGATGGATGCACCAATGTAAAGGTGATTGTGTGCTGAACAGGTCCAGCACAAGCTTTCAATCCTGACACTTCTGTTCTGGGAGGAGAAGCCAAACGTTCGTGCTGTACTCACTGTGCTGCCTGCAGCTGAGAGAGACCAGCTGAGAATTTGGATTCAAATGGAGTTTTAGGTATGAAACCGAGGAGAGACTGCAATGATGGTGACACCGTTGCAAAGCAGCCTGTGTGCTGAAGAGGCCCAGCACTAGCTTTCCCTGCTGGTTCTTCTGCTGTGGGAGCAGATGCCACTGTTCATTCTGTGCTGACAGTGTTGCTGCGCAGCAGAGAGCAGGCTCTGAACTGATTCCATTCAATTGCTTTTCCTGTATGAAAGGGAGCAGTGAAAGCAACGATGGGATGCACCAATGTAAAGGTGATTGTGTGCTGAACAGGTCCAGCACAAGCTTTCAATCCTGGCTCTTCTGCTGTGGGAGCAGAAGCCAAACGTTCGTGCTGTACTCACTGTGCTGCTGCAGCTGAGAGCGACCAGCTGAGAATTTGGATTCAAATGGAGTTTTAGGTATGAAACCGAGGAGAGACTGCAATGATGGTGACACCGTTGCAAAGCAGCCTGTGTGCTGAAGAGGCCCAGCACTAGCTTTCCCTGCTGGTTCTTCTGCTGTGGGAGCAGATGCCACTGTTCTTTCTGTGCTGACTGTGTTGCTGCCAGCAGAGAGCAGGCTCTGAACTGATTCCATTCAAATGCTTTTCCTGTATGAAAGGGAGCAGTGAAAGCAACGATGGATGCACCAATGTAAAGGTGATTGTGTGCTGAACAGGTCCAGCACCAGCTTTCAATCCTGGCTCTTCTGCTGTGGGAGGAGAAGCCAAACGTTCGTGCTGTACTCACTGTGCTGCTCGGCAACTGAAAGCGACCAGCTGAGAATTTGGATTCAAATGGACTTTTAGGTATGAAACCGAGGAGAGACTGCAATGATGGTGACACCGTTGCAAAGCAGCCTGTGTGCTGAAGAGGCCCAGCACTAGCTTTCCCTGCTGGTTCTTCGGCTGTGGGAGCAGATGCCACTGTTCATTCTGTGCTGGCAGTGTTGCTGCGCAGCAGAGAGCAGGCTCTGAACTGATTCCATTCAAATGCTTTTCCTGTATGAAAGGGAGCAGTGAAAGCAGAGATGGATGCACCAATGTAAAGGTGATTGTGTGCTGAACAGGTCCAGCACCAGCTTTCAATCCTGGCTCTTCTGCTGTGGGAGCAGAAGCCAAACGTTCGTGCTGTACTCACTGTGCTGCTGGGCAACTGAAAGCGACCAGCTGAGAATTTGGATTCAAATGGAGTTTTAGGTATGAAACCGAGGAGAGACTGCAATGATGGTGACACCGTTGCAAAGCAGCCTGTGTGCTGAAGAGGCCCAGCACTAGCTTTCCCTGCTGGTTCTTCTGCTGTGGGAGCAGATGCCACTGTTCTTTCTGTGCTGACTGTGTTGCTGCGCAGCAGAGAGCAGGCTCTGAACTGATTCCATTCAAATGCTTTTCCTGTATGAAAGGGAAAGCTTTCCCTCCTGGCTCTTCTGCTGTGGGAGCAGAAGCCAAACGTTCGTGCTGTACTCACTGTGCTGCCTGCAGCTGAGAGAGACCAGCTGAGAATTTGGATTCAAATGGAGTTTTAGGTATGAAACCGAGGAGAGACTGCAATGATGGTGACACCGTTGCAAAGCAGCCTGTGTGCTGAAGAGGCCCAGCACTAGCTTTCCCTGCTGGTTCTTCTGCTGTGGGAGCAGATGCCACTGTTCTTTCTGTGCTGACTGTGTTGCTGCCAGCAGAGAGCAGGCTCTGAACTGATTCCATTCAAATGCTTTTCCTGTATGAAAGGGAGCAGTGAAAGCAACGATGGATGCACCAATGTAAAGGTGATTGTGTGCTGAACAGGTCCAGCACAAGCTTTCAATCCTGACACTTCTGCTGTGGGAGCAGAAGCCAAACGTTCGTGCTGTACTCACTGTGCTGCTGGGCAACTGAAAGCGACCAGCTGAGAATTTGGATTCAAATGGAGTTTTAGGTATGAAACCGAGGAGAGACTGCAATGATGGTGACACCTTCTGTGCTGACAGTGTTGCTGCGCAGCAGAGAGCAGGCTCTGAACTGATTCCATTCAAATGCTTTTCCTGTATGAAAGGGAGCAGTGAAAGCAACGATGGATGCACCAATGTAAAGGTGATTGTGTGCTGAACAGGTCCAGCACAAGCTTTCAATCCTGGCTCTTCTGCTGTGGGAGCAGAAGCCAAACGTTCGTGCTGTACTCACTGTGCTGCTGGGCAACTGAAAGCGACCAGCTGAGAATTTGGATTCAAATGGAGTTTTAGGTATGAAACCGAGGAGAGACTGCAATGATGGTGACACCGTTGCAAAGCAGCCTGTGTGCTGAAGAGGCCCAGCACTAGCTTTCCCTGCTGGTTCTTCTGCTGTGGGAGCAGATGCCACTGTTCTTTCTGTGCTGACTGTGTTGCTGCCAGCAGAGAGCAGGCTCTGAACTGATTCCATTCAAATGCTTTTCCTGTATGAAAGGGAGCAGTGAAAGCAACGATGGATGCACCAATGTAAAGGTGATTGTGTGCTGAACAGGTCCAGCACAAGCTTTCAATCCTGGCTCTTCTGCTGTGGGAGCAGAAGCCAAACGTTCGTGCTGTACTCACTGTGCTGCTGGGCAACTGAAAGCGACCAGCTGAGAATTTGGATTCAAATGGAGTTTTAGGTATGAAACCGAGGAGAGACTGCAATGATGGTGACACCGTTGCAAAGCAGCCTGTGTGCTGAAGAGGCCCAGCACTAGCTTTCCCTGCTGGTTCTTCTGCTGTGGGAGCAGATGCCACTGTTCATTCTGTGCTGACAGTGTTGCTGCGCAGCAGAGAGCAGGCTCTGAACTGATTCCATTCAAATGCTTTTCCTGTATGAAAGGGAGCAGTGAAAGCAACGATGGATGCACCAATGTAAAGGTGATTGTGTGCTGAACAGGTTTCTGTGCTGACAGTGTTGCTGCGCAGCAGAGAGCAGGCTCTGAACTGATTCCATTCAAATGCTTTTCCTGTATGAAAGGGAGCAGTGAAAGCAACGATGGATGCACCAATGTAAAGGTGATTGTGTGCTGAACAGGTCCAGCACAAGCTTTCAATCCTGGCTCTTCTGCTGTGGGAGCAGAAGCCAAACGTTCGTGCTGTACTCACTGTGCTGCTGGGCAACTGAAAGCGACCAGCTGAGAATTTGGATTCAAATGGAGTTTTAGGTATGAAACCGAGGAGAGACTGCAATGATGGTGACACCGTTGCAAAGCAGCCTGTGTGCTGAAGAGGCCCAGCACTAGCTTTCCCTGCTGGTTCTTCTGCTGTGGGAGCAGATGCCACTGTTCATTCTGTGCTGACTGTGTTGCTGCCAGCAGAGAGCAGGCTCTGAACTGATTCCATTCAAATGCTTTTCCTGTATGAAAGGGAGCAGTGAAAGCAACGATGGATGCACCAATGTAAAGGTGATTGTGTGCTGAACAGGTCCAGCACAAGCTTTCAATCCTGGCTCTTCTGCTGTGGGAGCAGAAGCCAAACGTTCGTGCTGTACTCACTGTGCTGCTGGGCAACTGAAAGCGACCAGCTGAGAATTTGGATTCAAATGGAGTTTTAGGTATGAAACCGAGGAGAGACTGCAATGATGGTGACACCGTTGCAAAGCAGCCTGTGTGCTGAAGAGGCCCAGCACTAGCTGCTGAAGAGGCCCAGCACTAGCTTTCCCTGCTGGTTCTTCTGCTGTGGGAGCAGATGCCACCGTTCATTCTGTGCTGACAGTGTTGCTGCGCAGCAGAGAGCAGGCTCTGAACTGATTCCATTCAATTGCTTTTCTTTTCCTGTATGAAAGGGAGCAGTGAAAAAGCAACGATGGATGCACCAATGTAAAGGTGATTGTGTGCTGAACAGGTCCAGCACAAGCTTTCAATCCTGGCTCTTCTGCTGTGGGAGCAGAAGCCAAACGTTCGTGCTGTACTCACTGTGCTGCCTGCAGCTGAGAGAGACCAGCTGAGAATTTGGATTCAAATGGAGTTTTAGGTATGAAACCGAGGAGAGACTGCAATGATGGTGACACCGTTGCAAAGCAGCCTGTGTGCTGAAGAGGCCCAGCACTAGCTTTCCCTGCTGGTTCTTCTGCTGTGGGAGCAGATGCCACTGTTCTTTCTGTGCTGACTGTGTTGCTGCCAGCAGAGAGCAGGCTCTGAACTGATTCCATTCAAATGCTTTTCCTGTATGAAAGGGAGCAGTGAAAGCAACGATGGATGCACCAATGTAAAGGTGATTGTGTGCTGAACAGGTCCAGCACAAGCTTTCAATCCTGGCTCTTCTGCTGTGGGAGCAGAAGCCAAACGTTCGTGCTGTACTCACTGTGCTGCTGGGCAACTGAAAGCGACCAGCTGAGAATTTGGATTCAAATGGAGTTTTAGGTATGAAACCGAGGAGAGACTGCAATGATGGTGACACCGTTGCAAAGCAGCCTGTGTGCTGAAGAGGCCCAGCACTAGCTTTCCCTGCTGGTTCTTCTGCTGTGGGAGCAGATGCCACTGTTCATTCTGTGCTGACAGTGTTGCTGCCAGCAGAGAGCAGGCTCTGAACTGATTCCATTCAAATGCTTTTCCTGTATGAAAGGGAGCAGTGAAAGCAACGATGGATGCACCAATGTAAAGGTGATTGTGTGCTGAACAGGTCCAGCACAAGCTTTCAATCCTGGCTCTTCTGCTGTGGGAGCAGAAGCCAAACGTTCGTGCTGTACTCACTGTGCTGCTGGGCAACTGAAAGCGACCAGCTGAGAATTTGGATTCAAATGGAGTTTTAGGTATGAAACCGAGGAGAGACTGCAATGATGGTGACACCGTTGCAAAGCAGCCTGTGTGCTGAAGAGGCCCAGCACTAGCTTTCCCTGCTGGTTCTTCTGCTGTGGGAGCAGATGCCACTGTTCATTCTGTGCTGACTGTGTTGCTGCCAGCAGAGAGCAGGCTCTGAACTGATTCCATTCAAATGCTTTTCCTGTATGAAAGGGAGCAGTGAAAGCAACGATGGATGCACCAATGTAAAGGTGATTGTGTGCTGAACAGGTCCAGCACAAGCTTTCAATCCTGGCTCTTCTGCTGTGGGAGCAGAAGCCAAACGTTCGTGCTGTACTCACTGTGCTGCTGGGCAACTGAAAGCGACCAGCTGAGAATTTGGATTCAAATGGAGTTTTAGGTATGAAACCGAGGAGAGACTGCAATGATGGTGACACCGTTGCAAAGCAGCCTGTGTGCTGAAGAGGCCCAGCACTAGCTTTCCCTGCTGGTTCTTCTGCTGTGGGAGCAGATGCCACTGTTCTTTCTGTGCTGACTGTGTTGCTGCTAGCAGAGAGCAGGCTCTGAACTGATTCCATTCAAATGCTTTTCCTGTATGAAAGGGAGCAGTGAAAGCAACGATGGATGCACCAATGTAAAGGTGATTGTGTGCTGAACAGGTCCAGCACAAGCTTTCAATCCTGGCTCTTCTGCTGTGGGAGCAGAAGCCAAACGTTCGTGCTGTACTCACTGTGCTGCTGGGCAACTGAAAGCGACCAGCTGAGAATTTGGATTCAAATGGAGTTTTAGGTATGAAACCGAGGAGAGACTGCAATGATGGTGACACCGTTGCAAAGCAGCCTGTGTGCTGAAGAGGCCCAGCACTAGCTTTCCCTGCTGGTTCTTCTGCTGTGGGAGCAGATGCCACCGTTCATTCTGTGCTGACAGTGTTGCTGCGCAGCAGAGAGCAGGCTCTGAACTGATTCCATTCAATTGCTTTTCCTGTATGAAAGGGAGCAGTGAAAGCAACGATGGATGCACCAATGTAAAGGTGATTGTGTGCTGAACAGGTCCAGCACAAGCTTTCAATCCTGGCTCTTCTGCTGTGGGAGCAGAAGCCAAACGTTCGTGCTGTACTCACTGTGCTGCTGGGCAACTGAAAGCGACCAGCTGAGAATTTGGATTCAAATGGAGTTTTAGGTATGAAACCGAGGAGAGACTGCAATGATGGTGACACCGTTGCAAAGCAGCCTGTGTGCTGAAGAGGCCCAGCACTAGCTTTCCCTGCTGGTTCTTCTGCTGTGGGAGCAGATGCCACTGTTCATTCTGTGCTGACTGTGTTGCTGCGCAGCAGAGAGCAGGCTCTGAACTGATTCCATTCAATTGCTTTTCCTGTTCAAATGGAGTTTTAGGTATGAAACCGAGGAGAGACTGCAATGATGGTGACACCGTTGCAAAGCAGCCTGTGTGCTGAAGAGGCCCAGCACTAGCTTTCCCTGCTGGTTCTTCTGCTGTGGGAGCAGATGCCACTGTTCTTTCTGTGCTGACTGTGTTGCTGCCAGCAGAGAGCAGGCTCTGAACTGATTCCATTCAAATGCTTTTCCTGTATGAAAGGGAGCAGTGAAAGCAACGATGGATGCACCAATGTAAAGGTGATTGTGTGCTGAACAGGTCCAGCACCAGCTTTCAATCCTGACACTTCTGTTGTGGGAGCAGAAGCCAAACGTTCGTGCTGTACTCACTGTGCTGCTGGGCAACTGAAAG
>NW_026916050.1:0-60270 GCF_034315485.1 Pezoporus occidentalis | reverse complement strand
CCTGCAGCTGATAGCGACCAGCTGAGAATTTGGATTCAAATGGACTTTTAGGTATGAAACCGAGGAGAGACTGCAATGATGGTGACACCGTTGCAAAGCAGCCTGTGTGCTGAAGAGGCCCAGCACTAGCTTTCCCTGCTGGTTCTTCTGCTGTGGGAGCAGATGCCACTGTTCGTTCTGTGCTGACTGTGTTGCTGCCAGCAGAGAGCAGGCTCTGAACTGATTCCATTCAAATGCTTTTCCTGTATGAAAGGGAGCAGTGAAAGCAACGATGGATTTACCAATGTAAAGGTGAAGCTTTAAATCCTGACAATTCTGCTGTGGGAGCAGAGGCCAAACGTTCGTGCTGTACTCACTGTGCTGCTGGGCAGCTGAAAGCGACCAGTTGAGAATTTGGATTCAAATGGACTTTTAGGTATGAAACCGAGGAGAGACTGCAATGATGGTGACACCGTTGCAAAGCAGCCTGTGTGTTGAAGAGGCCCAGCACTAGCTTTCCCTGCTGGTTCTTCTGCTGTGGGAGCAGATGCCACTGTTCTTTCTGTGCTGACTGTGTTGCTGCCAGCAGAGAGCAGGCTCTGAACTGATTCCATTCAAATGCTTTTCCTGTATGAAAGGGAGCAGTGAAAGCAACGATGGATGCACCAATGTAAAGGTGATTGTGTGCTGAACAGGTCCAGCACAAGCTTTCAATCCTGACACTTCTGCTGTGGGAGCAGAGGCCAAACGTTCGTGCTGTACTCACTGTGCTGCCTGCAGCTGATAGCGACCAGCTGAGAATTTGGATTCAAATGGACTTTTAGGTATGAAACCGAGGAGAGACTGCAATGATGGTGACACCGTTGCAAAGCAGCCTGTGTGCTGAAGAGGCCCAGCACTAGCTTTCCCTGCTGGTTCTTCTGCTGTGGGAGCAGATGCCACTGTTCGTTCTGTGCTGACTGTGTTGCTGCGCAGCAGAGAGCAGGCTCTGAACTGATTCCATTCAAATGCTTTTCCTGTATGAAAGGGAGCAGTGAAAGCAACGATGGATGCACCAATGTAAAGGTGATTGTGTGCTGAACAGGTCCAGCACAAGCTTTCAATCCTGGCTCTTCTGCTGTGGGAGCAGAAGCCAAACGTTCGTGCTGTACTCACTGTGCTGCCTGCAGCTGAGAGCGACCAGCTGAGAATTTGGATTCAAATGGAGTTTTAGGTATGAAACTGAGGAGAGACTGCAATGATGGTGACACCGTTGCAAAGCAGCCTGTGTGCTGAAGAGGCCCAGCACTAGCTTTCCCTGCTGGTTCTTCTGCTGTGGGAGCAGATGCCACTGTTCTTTCTGTGCTGACTGTGTTGCTGCCAGCAGAGAGCAGGCTCTGAACTGATTCCATTCAAATGCTTTTCCTGTATGAAAGGGAGCAGTGAAAGCAACGATGGATGCACCAATGTAAAGGTGATTGTGTGCTGAACAGGTCCAGCACAAGCTTTCAATCCTGGCTCTTCTGCTGTGGGAGCAGAAGCCAAACGTTCGTGCTGTACTCACTGTGCTGCCTGCAGCTGAGAGCGACCAGCTGAGAATTTGGATTCAAATGGACTTTTAGGTATGAAACCGAGGAGAGACTGCAATGATGGTGACACCGTTGCAAAGCAGCCTGTGTGCTGAAGAGGCCCAGCACTAGCTTTCCCTGCTGGTTCTTCTGCTGTGGGAGCAGATGCCACTGTTCGTTCTGTGCTGACTGTGTTGCTGCCAGCAGAGAGCAGGCTCTGAACTGATTCCATTCAAATGCTTTTCCTGTATGAAAGGGAGCAGTGAAAGCAACGATGGATGCACCAATGTAAAGGTGATTGTGTGCTGAACAGGTCCAGCACAAGCTTTCAATCCTGGCTCTTCTGCTGTGGGAGCAGAAGCCAAACGTTCGTGCTGTACTCACTGTGCTGCCTGCAGCTGAGAGCGACCAGCTGAGAATTTGGATTCAAATGGACTTTTAGGTATGAAACCGAGGAGAGACTGCAATGATGGTGACACCGTTGCAAAGCAGCCTGTGTGCTGAAGAGGCCCAGCACTAGCTTTCCCTGCTGGTTCTTCTGCTGTGGGAGCAGATGCCACTGTTCTTTCTGTGCTGACTGTGTTGCTGCCAGCAGAGAGCAGGCTCTGAACTGATTCCATTCAAATGCTTTTCCTGTATGAAAGGGAGCAGTGAAAGCAACGATGGATGCACCAATGTAAAGGTGATTGTGTGCTGAACAGGTCCAGCACAAGCTTTCAATCCTGACACTTCTGCTGTGGGAGCAGAGGCCAAACGTTCGTGCTGTACTCACTGTGCTGCCTGCAGCTGAGAGCGACCAGCTGAGAATTTGGATTCAAATGGACAGCCTGTGTGTTGAAGAGGCCCAGCACTAGCTTTCCCTGCTGGTTCTTCTGCTGTGGGAGCAGATGCCACTGTTCTTTCTGTGCTGACTGTGTTGCTGCCAGCAGAGAGCAGGCTCTGAACTGATTCCATTCAAATGCTTTTCCTGTATGAAAAGGAGCAGTGAAAGCAACGATGGATGCACCAATGTAAAGGTGATTGTGTGCTGAACAGGTCCAGCACAAGCTTTCAATCCTGACACTTCTGCTGTGGGAGCAGAGGCCAAACGTTCGTGCTGTACTCACTGTGCTGCCTGCAGCTGAGAGAGACCAGCTGAGAATTTGGATTCAAATGGAGTTTTAGGTGTGAAACTGAGGAGAGACTGCAACGATGGTGACACCGTTGCAAAGCAGCCTGTGTGCTGAAGAGGCCCAGCACTAGCTTTCCCTGCTGGTTCTTCTGCTGTGGGAGCAGATGCCACTGTTCGTTCTGTGCTGTGTTTGCTGCCAGCAGAGAGCAGGCTCTGAACTGATTCCATTCAAATGCTTTTCCTGTATGAAAGGGAGCAGTGAAAGCAACGATGGATGCACCAATGTAAAGGTGATTGTGTGCTGAACAGGTCCAGCACAAGCTTTCCCTCCTGACACTTCTGCTGTGGGAGCAGAGGCCAAACGTTCGTGCTGTACTCACTGTGCTGCCTGCAGCTGAGAGCGACCAGCTGAGAATTTGGATTCAAATGGACTTTTAGGTATGAAACCGAGGAGAGACTGCAATGATGGTGACACCGTTGCAAAGCAGCCTGTGTGCTGAAGAGGCCCAGCACTAGCTTTCCCTGCTGGTTCTTCTGCTGTGGGAGCAGATGCCACTGTTCTTTCTGTGCTGACTGTGTTGCTGCCAGCAGAGAGCAGGCTCTGAACTGATTCCATTCAAATGCTTTTCCTGTATGAAAGGGAGCAGTGAAAGCAACGATGGATGCACCAATGTAAAGGTGATTGTGTGCTGAACAGGTCCAGCACAAGCTTTCAATCCTGACTCTTCTGCTGTGGGAGCAGAAGCCAAACGTTCGTGCTGTACTCACTGTGCTGCCTGCAGCTGAGAGCGACCAGCTGAGAATTTGGATTCAAATGGACTTTTAGGTATGAAACCGAGGAGAGACTGCAATGATGGTGACACCGTTGCAAAGCAGCCTGTGTGCTGAAGAGGCCCAGCACTAGCTTTCCCTGCTGGTTCTTCTGCTGTGGGAGCAGATGCCACTGTTCCTTCTGTGCTGACTGTGTTGCTGCGCAGCAGAGAGCAGGCTCTGAACTGATTCCATTCAAATGCTTTTCCTGTATGAAAGGGAGCAGTGAAAGCAACGATGGATGCACCAATGTAAAGGTGATTGTGTGCTGAACAGGTCCAGCACAAGCTTTCAATCCTGGCTCTTCTGCTGTGGGAGCAGAAGCCAAACGTTCGTGCTGTACTCACTGTGCTGCCTGCAGCTGAGAGCGACCAGCTGAGAATTTGGATTCAAATGGACTTTTAGGTATGAAACCGAGGAGAGACTGCAATGATGGTGACACCGTTGCAAAGCAGCCTGTGTGCTGAAGAGGCCCAGCACTAGCTTTCCCTGCTGGTTCTTCTGCTGTGGGAGCAGATGCCACTGTTCATTCTGTGCTGACTGTGTTGCTGCGCAGCAGAGAGCAGGCTCTGAACTGATTCCATTCAAATGCTTTTCCTGTATGAAAGGGAGCAGTGAAAGCAACGATGGATGCACCAATGTAAAGGTGATTGTGTGCTGAACAGGTCCAGCACAAGCTTTCAATCCTGGCTCTTCTGCTGTGGGAGCAGAAGCCAAACGTTCGTGCTGTACTCACTGTGCTGCCTGCAGCTGAGAGCGACCAGCTGAGAATTTGGATTCAAATGGACTTTTAGGTATGAAACCGAGGAGAGACTGCAATGATGGTGACACCGTTGCAAAGCAGCCTGTGTGCTGAAGAGGCCCAGCACTAGCTTTCCCTGCTGGTTCTTCTGCTGTGGGAGCAGATGCCACTGTTCGTTCTGTGCTGACTGTGTTGCTGCCAGCAGAGAGCAGGCTCTGAACTGATTCCATTCAAATGCTTTTCCTGTATGAAAGGGAGCAGTGAAAGCAACGATGGATGCACCAATGTAAAGGTGATTGTGTGCTGAACAGGTCCAGCACAAGCTTTCAATCCTGACACTTCTGCTGTGGGAGCAGAGGCCAAACGTTCGTGCTGTACTCACTGTGCTGCCTGCAGCTGAGAGCGACCAGCTGAGAATTTGGATTCAAATGGACTTTTAGGTATGAAACCGAGGAGAGACTGCAATGATGGTGACACCGTTGCAAAGCAGCCTGTGTGTTGAAGAGGCCCAGCACTAGCTTTCCCTGCTGGTTCTTCTGCTGTGGGAGCAGATGCCACTGTTCTTTCTGTGCTGACTGTGTTGCTGCCAGCAGAGAGCAGGCTCTGAACTGATTCCATTCAAATGCTTTTCCTGTATGAAAAGGAGCAGTGAAAGCAGCTGAGAATTTGGATTCAAATGGACTTTTAGGTATGAAACCGAGGAGAGACTGCAATGATGGTGACACCGTTGCAAAGCAGCCTGTGTGCTGAAGAGGCCCAGCACTAGCTTTCCCTGCTGGTTCTTCTGCTGTGGGAGCAGATGCCACTGTTCTTTCTGTGCTGACTGTGTTGCTGCCAGCAGAGAGCAGGCTCTGAACTGACTCCATTCAAATGCTTTTCCTGTATGAAAGGGAGCAGTGAAAGCAACGATGGATGCACCAATGTAAAGGTGATTGTGTGCTGAACAGGTCCAGCACAAGCTTTCAATCCTGACACTTCTGCTGTGGGAGCAGAGGCCAAACGTTCGTGCTGTACTCACTGTGCTGCCTGCAGCTGAGAGCGACCAGCTGAGAATTTGGATTCAAATGGACTTTTAGGTATGAAACCGAGGAGAGACTGCAATGATGGTGACACCGTTGCAAAGCAGCCTGTGTGCTGAAGAGGCCCAGCACTAGCTTTCCCTGCTGGTTCTTCTGCTGTGGGAGCAGATGCCACTGTTCGTTCTGTGCTGACTGTGTTGCTGCCAGCAGAGAGCAGGCTCTGAACTGATTCCATTCAAATGCTTTTCCTGTATGAAAGGGAGCAGTGAAAGCAACGATGGATGCACCAATGTAAAGGTGATTGTGTGCTGAACAGGTCCAGCACAAGCTTTCAATCCTGGCTCTTCTGCTGTGGGAGCAGAAGCCAAACGTTCGTGCTGTACTCACTGTGCTGCCTGCAGCTGAGAGCGACCAGCTGAGAATTTGGATTCAAATGGAGTTTTAGGTATGAAACCGAGGAGAGACTGCAATGATGGTGACACCGTTGCAAAGCTGCCTGTGTGCTGAAGAGGCCCAGCACTAGCTTTCCCTGCTGGTTCTTCTGCTGTGGGAGCAGATGCCACTGTTCGTTCTGTGCTGACTGTGTTGCTGCCAGCAGAGAGCAGGCTCTGAACTGATTCCATTCAAATGCTTTTCCTGTATGAAAGGGAGCAGTGAAAGCAACGATGGATGCACCAATGTAAAGGTGATTGTGTGCTGAACAGGTCCAGCACAAGCTTTCAATCCTGGCTCTTCTGCTGTGGGAGCAGAAGCCAAACGTTCGTGCTGTACTCACTGTGCTGCCTGCAGCTGAGAGCGACCAGCTGAGAATTTGGATTCAAATGGACTTTTAGGTATGAAACCGAGGAGAGACTGCAATGATGGTGACACCGTTGCAAAGCAGCCTGTGTGCTGAAGAGGCCCAGCACTAGCTTTCCCTGCTGGTTCTTCTGCTGTGGGAGCAGATGCCACTGTTCTTTCTGTGCTGACTGTGTTGCTGCCAGCAGAGAGCAGGCTCTGAACTGATTCCATTCAAATGCTTTTCCTGTATGAAAGGGAGCAGTGAAAGCAACGATGGATGCACCAATGTAAAGGTGATTGTGTGCTGAACAGGTCCAGCACAAGCTTTCAATCCTGACACTTCTGCTGTGGGAGCAGAAGCCAAACGTTCGTGCTGTACTCACTGTGCTGCCTGCAGCTGAGAGCGACCAGCTGAGAATTTGGATTCAAATGGACTTTTAGGTATGAAACCGAGGAGAGACTGCAATGATGGTGACACCGTTGCAAAGCAGCCTGTGTGCTGAAGAGGCCCAGCACTAGCTTTCCCTGCTGGTTCTTCTGCTGTGGGAGCAGATGCCACTGTTCGTTCTGTGCTGACTGTGTTGCTGCCAGCAGAGAGCAGGCTCTGAACTGATTCCATTCAAATGCTTTTCCTGTATGAAAGGGAGCAGTGAAAGCAACGATGGATGCACCAATGTAAAGGTGATTGTGTGCTGAACAGGTCCAGCACAAGCTTTCAATCCTGACACTTCTGCTGTGGGAGCAGAGGCCAAACGTTCGTGCTGTACTCACTGTGCTGCCTGCAGCTGAGAGCGACCAGCTGAGAATTTGGATTCAAATGGACTTTTAGGTATGAAACCGAGGAGAGACTGCAATGATGGTGACACCGTTGCAAAGCAGCCTGTGTGCTGAAGAGGCCCAGCACTAGCTTTCCCTGCTGGTTCTTCTGCTGTGGGAGCAGATGCCACTGTTCTTTCTGTGCTGACTGTGTTGCTGCCAGCAGAGAGCAGGCTCTGAACTGATTCCATTCAAATGCTTTTCCTGTATGAAAGGGAGCAGTGAAAGCAACGATGGATGCACCAATGTAAAGGTGATTGTGTGCTGAACAGGTCCAGCACAAGCTTTCAATCCTGACACTTCTGCTGTGGGAGCAGAGGCCAAACGTTCGTGCTGTACTCACTGTGCTGCCTGCAGCTGAGAGCGACCAGCTGAGAATTTGGATTCAAATGGACTTTTAGGTATGAAACCGAGGAGAGACTGCAATGATGGTGACACCGTTGCAAAGCAGCCTGTGTGCTGAAGAGGCCCAGCACTAGCTTTCCCTGCTGGTTCTTCTGCTGTGGGAGCAGATGCCACTGTTCGTTCTGTGCTGACTGTGTTGCTGCGCAGCAGAGAGCAGGCTCTGAACTGATTCCATTCAAATGCTTTTCCTGTATGAAAGGGAGCAGTGAAAGCAACGATGGATGCACCAATGTAAAGGTGATTGTGTGCTGAACAGGTCCAGCACAAGCTTTCAATCCTGGCTCTTCTGCTGTGGGAGCAGAAGCCAAACGTTCGTGCTGTACTCACTGTGCTGCCTGCAGCTGAGAGCGACCAGCTGAGAATTTGGATTCAAATGGAGTTTTAGGTATGAAACCGAGGAGAGACTGCAATGATGGTGACACCGTTGCAAAGCAGCCTGTGTGCTGAAGAGGCCCAGCACTAGCTTTCCCTGCTGGTTCTTCTGCTGTGGGAGCAGATGCCACTGTTCGTTCTGTGCTGACTGTGTTGCTGCCAGCAGAGAGCAGGCTCTGAACTGACTCCATTCAAATGCTTTTCCTGTATGAAAGGGAGCAGTGAAAGCAACGATGGATGCACCAATGTAAAGGTGATTGTGTGCTGAACAGGTCCAGCACAAGCTTTCAATCCTGACACTTCTGCTGTGGGAGCAGAGGCCAAACGTTCGTGCTGTACTCACTGTGCTGCCTGCAGCTGAGAGCGACCAGCTGAGAATTTGGATTCAAATGGACTTTTAGGTATGAAACCGAGGAGAGACTGCAATGATGGTGACACCGTTGCAAAGCAGCCTGTGTGTTGAAGAGGCCCAGCACTAGCTTTCCCTGCTGGTTCTTCTGCTGTGGGAGCAGATGCCACTGTTCTTTCTGTGCTGACTGTGTTGCTGCCAGCAGAGAGCAGGCTCTGAACTGATTCCATTCAAATGCTTTTCCTGTATGAAAGGGAGCAGTGAAAGCAACGATGGATGCACCAATGTAAAGGTGATTGTGTGCTGAACAGGTCCAGCACAAGCTTTCAATCCTGACACTTCTGCTGTGGGAGCAGAAGCCAAACGTTCGTGCTGTACTCACTGTGCTGCCTGCAGCTGAGAGCGACCAGCTGAGAATTTGGATTCAAATGGACTTTTAGGTATGAAACCGAGGAGAGACTGCAATGATGGTGACACCGTTGCAAAGCAGCCTGTGTGCTGAAGAGGCCCAGCACTAGCTTTCCCTGCTGGTTCTTCTGCTGTGGGAGCAGATGCCACTGTTCGTTCTGTGCTGACTGTGTTGCTGCGCAGCAGAGAGCAGGCTCTGAACTGATTCCATTCAAATGCTTTTCCTGTATGAAAGGGAGCAGTGAAAGCAACGATGGATGCACCAATGTAAAGGTGATTGTGTGCTGAACAGGTCCAGCACAAGCTTTCAATCCTGGCTCTTCTGCTGTGGGAGCAGAAGCCAAACGTTCGTGCTGTACTCACTGTGCTGCCTGCAGCTGAGAGCGACCAGCTGAGAATTTGGATTCAAATGGAGTTTTAGGTGTGAAACTGAGGAGAGACTGCAATGATGGTGACACCGTTGCAAAGCAGCCTGTGTGCTGAAGAGGCCCAGCACTAGCTTTCCCTGCTGGTTCTTCTGCTGTGGGAGCAGATGCCACTGTTCGTTCTGTGCTGACTGTGTTGCTGCCAGCAGAGAGCAGGCTCTGAACTGATTCCATTCAAATGCTTTTCCTGTATGAAAGGGAGCAGTGAAAGCAACGATGGATGCACCAATGTAAAGGTGATTGTGTGCTGAACAGGTCCAGCACAAGCTTTCAATCCTGACACTTCTGCTGTGGGAGCAGAGGCCAAACGTTCGTGCTGTACTCACTGTGCTGCCTGCAGCTGAGAGCGACCAGCTGAGAATTTGGATTCAAATGGACTTTTAGGTATGAAACCGAGGAGAGACTGCAATGATGGTGACACCGTTGCAAAGCAGCCTGTGTGCTGAAGAGGCCCAGCACTAGCTTTCCCTGCTGGTTCTTCTGCTGTGGGAGCAGATGCCACTGTTCCTTCTGTGCTGACTGTGTTGCTGCCAGCAGAGAGCAGGCTCTGAACTGATTCCATTCAAATGCTTTTCCTGTATGAAAGGGAGCAGTGAAAGCAACGATGGATGCACCAATGTAAAGGTGATTGTGTGCTGAACAGGTCCAGCACAAGCTTTCAATCCTGACACTTCTGCTGTGGGAGCAGAGGCCAAACGTTCGTGCTGTACTCACTGTGCTGCCTGCAGCTGAGAGCGACCAGCTGAGAATTTGGATTCAAATGGACTTTTAGGTATGAAACCGAGGAGAGACTGCAATGATGGTGACACCGTTGCAAAGCAGCCTGTGTGCTGAAGAGGCCCAGCACTAGCTTTCCCTGCTGGTTCTTCTGCTGTGGGAGCAGATGCCACTGTTCGTTCTGTGCTGACTGTGTTGCTGCCAGCAGAGAGCAGGCTCTGAACTGATTCCATTCAAATGCTTTTCCTGTATGAAAGGGAGCAGTGAAAGCAACGATGGATGCACCAATGTAAAGGTGATTGTGTGCTGAACAGGTCCAGCACAAGCTTTCAATCCTGGCTCTTCTGCTGTGGGAGCAGAAGCCAAACGTTCGTGCTGTACTCACTGTGCTGCCTGCAGCTGAGAGCGACCAGCTGAGAATTTGGATTCAAATGGACTTTTAGGTATGAAACCGAGGAGAGACTGCAATGATGGTGACACCGTTGCAAAGCAGCCTGTGTGCTGAAGAGGCCCAGCACTAGCTTTCCCTGCTGGTTCTTCTGCTGTGGGAGCAGATGCCACTGTTCGTTCTGTGCTGACTGTGTTGCTGCCAGCAGAGAGCAGGCTCTGAACTGATTCCATTCAAATGCTTTTCCTGTATGAAAGGGAGCAGTGAAAGCAACGATGGATGCACCAATGTAAAGGTGATTGTGTGCTGAACAGGTCCAGCACAAGCTTTCAATCCTGGCTCTTCTGCTGTGGGAGCAGAAGCCAAACGTTCGTGCTGTACTCACTGTGCTGCCTGCAGCTGAGAGCGACCAGCTGAGAATTTGGATTCAAATGGACTTTTAGGTATGAAACCGAGGAGAGACTGCAATGATGGTGAGACCAAGCTTTAAATCCTGACAATTCTGCTGTGGGAGCAGAGGCCAAACGTTCGTGCTGTACTCACTGTGCTGCTGGGCAGCTGAAAGCGACCAGTTGAGAATTTGGATTCAAATGGACTTTTAGGTATGAAACCGAGGAGAGACTGCAATGATGGTGACACCGTTGCAAAGCAGCCTGTGTGTTGAAGAGGCCCAGCACTAGCTTTCCCTGCTGGTTCTTCTGCTGTGGGAGCAGATGCCACTGTTCTTTCTGTGCTGACTGTGTTGCTGCCAGCAGAGAGCAGGCTCTGAACTGATTCCATTCAAATGCTTTTCCTGTATGAAAGGGAGCAGTGAAAGCAACGATGGATGCACCAATGTAAAGGTGATTGTGTGCTGAACAGGTCCAGCACAAGCTTTCAATCCTGACACTTCTGCTGTGGGAGCAGAGGCCAAACGTTCGTGCTGTACTCACTGTGCTGCCTGCAGCTGAGAGCGACCAGCTGAGAATTTGGATTCAAATGGACTTTTAGGTATGAAACCGAGGAGAGACTGCAATGATGGTGACACCGTTGCAAAGCAGCCTGTGTGCTGAAGAGGCCCAGCACTAGCTTTCCCTGCTGGTTCTTCTGCTGTGGGAGCAGATGCCACTGTTCCTTCTGTGCTGACTGTGTTGCTGCGCAGCAGAGAGCAGGCTCTGAACTGATTCCATTCAAATGCTTTTCCTGTATGAAAGGGAGCAGTGAAAGCAACGATGGATGCACCAATGTAAAGGTGATTGTGTGCTGAACAGGTCCAGCACAAGCTTTCAATCCTGGCTCTTCTGCTGTGGGAGCAGAAGCCAAACGTTCGTGCTGTACTCACTGTGCTGCCTGCAGCTGAGAGCGACCAGCTGAGAATTTGGATTCAAATGGACTTTTAGGTATGAAACCGAGGAGAGACTGCAATGATGGTGACACCGTTGCAAAGCAGCCTGTGTGCTGAAGAGGCCCAGCACTAGCTTTCCCTGCTGGTTCTTCTGCTGTGGGAGCAGATGCCACTGTTCGTTCTGTGCTGACTGTGTTGCTGCCAGCAGAGAGCAGGCTCTGAACTGATTCCATTCAAATGCTTTTCCTGTATGAAAGGGAGCAGTGAAAGCAACGATGGATGCACCAATGTAAAGGTGATTGTGTGCTGAACAGGTCCAGCACAAGCTTTCAATCCTGACACTTCTGCTGTGGGAGCAGAGGCCAAACGTTCGTGCTGTACTCACTGTGCTGCCTGCAGCTGAGAGCGACCAGCTGAGAATTTGGATTCAAATGGACTTTTAGGTATGAAACCGAGGAGAGACTGCAATGATGGTGACACCGTTGCAAAGCAGCCTGTGTGCTGAAGAGGCCCAGCACTAGCTTTCCCTGCTGGTTCTTCTGCTGTGGGAGCAGATGCCACTGTTCGTTCTGTGCTGACTGTGTTGCTGCCAGCAGAGAGCAGGCTCTGAACTGATTCCATTCAAATGCTTTTCCTGTATGAAAGGGAGCAGTGAAAGCAACGATGGATGCACCAATGTAAAGGTGATTGTGTGCTGAACAGGTCCAGCACAAGCTTTCAATCCTGGCTCTTCTGCTGTGGGAGCAGAAGCCAAACGTTCGTGCTGTACTCACTGTGCTGCCTGCAGCTGAGAGCGACCAGCTGAGAATTTGGATTCAAATGGACTTTTAGGTATGAAACCGAGGAGAGACTGCAATGATGGTGACACCGTTGCAAAGCAGCCTGTGTGCTGAAGAGGCCCAGCACTAGCTTTCCCTGCTGGTTCTTCTGCTGTGGGAGCAGATGCCACTGTTCGTTCTGTGCTGACTGTGTTGCTGCCAGCAGAGAGCAGGCTCTGAACTGATTCCATTCAAATGCTTTTCCTGTATGAAAGGGAGCAGTGAAAGCAACGATGGATGCACCAATGTAAAGGTGATTGTGTGCTGAACAGGTCCAGCACAAGCTTTCAATCCTGACACTTCTGCTGTGGGAGCAGAGGCCAAACGTTCGTGCTGTACTCACTGTGCTGCCTGCAGCTGAGAGCGACCAGCTGAGAATTTGGATTCAAATGGACTTTTAGGTATGAAACCGAGGAGAGACTGCAATGATGGTGACACCGTTGCAAAGCAGCCTGTGTGCTGAAGAGGCCCAGCACTAGCTTTCCCTGCTGGTTCTTCTGCTGTGGGAGCAGATGCCACTGTTCGTTCTGTGCTGACTGTGTTGCTGCCAGCAGAGAGCAGGCTCTGAACTGATTCCATTCAAATGCTTTTCCTGTATGAAAGGGAGCAGTGAAAGCAACGATGGATGCACCAATGTAAAGGTGATTGTGTGCTGAACAGGTCCAGCACAAGCTTTCAATCCTGACACTTCTGCTGTGGGAGCAGAGGCCAAACGTTCGTGCTGTACTCACTGTGCTGCCTGCAGCTGAGAGCGACCAGCTGAGAATTTGGATTCAAATGGACTTTTAGGTATGAAACCGAGGAGAGACTGCAATGATGGTGACACCGTTGCAAAGCAGCCTGTGTGTTGAAGAGGCCCAGCACTAGCTTTCCCTGCTGGTTCTTCTGCTGTGGGAGCAGATGCCACTGTTCCTTCTGTGCTGACTGTGTTGCTGCGCAGCAGAGAGCAGGCTCTGAACTGATTCCATTCAAATGCTTTTCCTGTATGAAAGGGAGCAGTGAAAGCAACGATGGATGCACCAATGTAAAGGTGATTGTGTGCTGAACAGGTCCAGCACAAGCTTTCAATCCTGGCTCTTCTGCTGTGGGAGCAGAAGCCAAACGTTCGTGCTGTACTCACTGTGCTGCCTGCAGCTGAGAGCGACCAGCTGAGAATTTGGATTCAAATGGACTTTTAGGTATGAAACCGAGGAGAGACTGCAATGATGGTGACACCGTTGCAAAGCAGCCTGTGTGCTGAAGAGGCCCAGCACTAGCTTTCCCTGCTGGTTCTTCTGCTGTGGGAGCAGATGCCACTGTTCTTTCTGTGCTGACTGTGTTGCTGCCAGCAGAGAGCAGGCTCTGAACTGATTCCATTCAAATGCTTTTCCTGTATGAAAGGGAGCAGTGAAAGCAACGATGGATGCACCAATGTAAAGGTGATTGTGTGCTGAACAGGTCCAGCACAAGCTTTCAATCCTGGCTCTTCTGCTGTGGGAGCAGAAGCCAAACGTTCGTGCTGTACTCACTGTGCTGCCTGCAGCTGAGAGCGACCAGCTGAGAATTTGGATTCAAATGGACTTTTAGGTATGAAACCGAGGAGAGACTGCAATGATGGTGACACCGTTGCAAAGCAGCCTGTGTGCTGAAGAGGCCCAGCACTAGCTTTCCCTGCTGGTTCTTCTGCTGTGGGAGCAGATGCCACTGTTCTTTCTGTGCTGACTGTGTTGCTGCCAGCAGAGAGCAGGCTCTGAACTGATTCCATTCAAATGCTTTTCCTGTATGAAAGGGAGCAGTGAAAGCAACGATGGATGCACCAATGTAAAGGTGATTGTGTGCTGAACAGGTCCAGCACAAGCTTTCAATCCTGGCTCTTCTGCTGTGGGAGCAGAAGCCAAACGTTCGTGCTGTACTCACTGTGCTGCCTGCAGCTGAGAGCGACCAGCTGAGAATTTGGATTCAAATGGACTTTTAGGTATGAAACCGAGGAGAGACTGCAATGATGGTGACACCGTTGCAAAGCAGCCTGTGTGCTGAAGAGGCCCAGCACTAGCTTTCCCTGCTGGTTCTTCTGCTGTGGGAGCAGATGCCACTGTTCGTTCTGTGCTGACTGTGTTGCTGCCAGAGAGCAGGCTCTGAACTGATTCCATTCAAATGCTTTTCCTGTATGAAAGGGAGCAGTGAAAGCAACGATGGATGCACCAATGTAAAGGTGATTGTGTGCTGAACAGGTCCAGCACAAGCTTTCAATCCTGACAATTCTGCTGTGGGAGCAGAGGCCAAACGTTCGTGCTGTACTCACTGTGCTGCCTGCAGCTGAGAGCGACCAGCTGAGAATTTGGATTCAAATGGACTTTTAGGTATGAAACCGAGGAGAGACTGCAATGATGGTGACACCGTTGCAAAGCAGCCTGTGTGCTGAAGAGGCCCAGCACTAGCTTTCCCTGCTGGTTCTTCTGCTGTGGGAGCAGATGCCACTGTTCTTTCTGTGCTGACTGTGTTGCTGCCAGCAGAGAGCAGGCTCTGAACTGATTCCATTCAAATGCTTTTCCTGTATGAAAGGGAGCAGTGAAAGCAACGATGGATGCACCAATGTAAAGGTGATTGTGTGCTGAACAGGTCCAGCACAAGCTTTCAATCCTGGCTCTTCTGCTGTGGGAGCAGAAGCCAAACGTTCGTGCTGTACTCACTGTGCTGCCTGCAGCTGAGAGCGACCAGCTGAGAATTTGGATTCAAATGGACTTTTAGGTATGAAACCGAGGAGAGACTGCAATGATGGTGACACCGTTGCAAAGCAGCCTGTGTGCTGAAGAGGCCCAGCACTAGCTTTCCCTGCTGGTTCTTCTGCTGTGGGAGCAGATGCCACTGTTCGTTCTGTGCTGACTGTGTTGCTGCCAGCAGAGAGCAGGCTCTGAACTGATTCCATTCAAATGCTTTTCCTGTATGAAAGGGAGCAGTGAAAGCAACGATGGATGCACCAATGTAAAGGTGATTGTGTGCTGAACAGGTCCAGCACAAGCTTTCAATCCTGACACTTCTGCTGTGGGAGCAGAAGCCAAACGTTCGTGCTGTACTCACTGTGCTGCCTGCAGCTGAGAGCGACCAGCTGAGAATTTGGATTCAAATGGACTTTTAGGTATGAAACCGAGGAGAGACTGCAATGATGGTGACACCGTTGCAAAGCAGCCTGTGTGCTGAAGAGGCCCAGCACTAGCTTTCCCTGCTGGTTCTTCTGCTGTGGGAGCAGATGCCACTGTTCGTTCTGTGCTGACTGTGTTGCTGCCAGCAGAGAGCAGGCTCTGAACTGATTCCATTCAAATGCTTTTCCTGTATGAAAGGGAGCAGTGAAAGCAACGATGGATGCACCAATGTAAAGGTGATTGTGTGCTGAACAGGTCCAGCACAAGCTTTCAATCCTGGCTCTTCTGCTGTGGGAGCAGAAGCCAAACGTTCGTGCTGTACTCACTGTGCTGCCTGCAGCTGAGAGCGACCAGCTGAGAATTTGGATTCAAATGGACTTTTAGGTATGAAACCGAGGAGAGACTGCAATGATGGTGACACCGTTGCAAAGCAGCCTGTGTGCTGAAGAGGCCCAGCACTAGCTTTCCCTGCTGGTTCTTCTGCTGTGGGAGCAGATGCCACTGTTCGTTCTGTGCTGACTGTGTTGCTGCCAGCAGAGAGCAGGCTCTGAACTGATTCCATTCAAATGCTTTTCCTGTATGAAAGGGAGCAGTGAAAGCAACGATGGATGCACCAATGTAAAGGTGATTGTGTGCTGAACAGGTCCAGCACAAGCTTTCAATCCTGGCTCTTCTGCTGTGGGAGCAGAAGCCAAACGTTCGTGCTGTACTCACTGTGCTGCCTGCAGCTGAGAGCGACCAGCTGAGAATTTGGATTCAAATGGACTTTTAGGTATGAAACCGAGGAGAGACTGCAATGATGGTGACACCGTTGCAAAGCAGCCTGTGTGCTGAAGAGGCCCAGCACTAGCTTTCCCTGCTGGTTCTTCTGCTGCGGGAGCAGATGCCACTGTTCGTTCTGTGCTGTCTGTGTTGCTGCCAGCAGAGAGCAGGCTCTGAACTGACTCCATTCAAATGCTTTTCCTGTATGAAAGGGAGCAGTGAAAGCAACGATGGATGCACCAATGTAAAGGTGATTGTGTGCTGAACAGGTCCAGCACAAGCTTTAAATCCTGACAATTCTGCTGTGGGAGCAGAGGCCAAACGTTCGTGCTGTACTCACTGTGCTGCTGGGCAGCTGAAAGCGACCAGTTGAGAATTTGGATTCAAATGGACTTTTAGGTATGAAACCGAGGAGAGACTGCAATGATGGTGACACCGTTGCAAAGCAGCCTGTGTGTTGAAGAGGCCCAGCACTAGCTTTCCCTGCTGGTTCTTCTGCTGTGGGAGCAGATGCCACTGTTCTTTCTGTGCTGACTGTGTTGCTGCGCAGCAGAGAGCAGGCTCTGAACTGATTCCATTCAAATGCTTTTCCTGTATGAAAGGGAGCAGTGAAAGCAACGATGGATGCACCAATGTAAAGGTGATTGTGTGCTGAACAGGTCCAGCACAAGCTTTCAATCCTGGCTCTTCTGCTGTGGGAGCAGAAGCCAAACGTTCGTGCTGTACTCACTGTGCTGCCTGCAGCTGAGAGCGACCAGCTGAGAATTTGGATTCAAATGGATTTTAGGTATGAAACCGAGGAGAGACTGCAATGATGGTGACACCGTTGCAAAGCAGCCTGTGTGCTGAAGAGGCCCAGCACTAGCTTTCCCTGCTGGTTCTTCTGCTGTGGGAGCAGATGCCACTGTTCTTTCTGTGCTGACTGTGTTGCTGCCAGCAGAGAGCAGGCTCTGAACTGATTCCATTCAAATGCTTTTCCTGTATGAAAGGGAGCAGTGAAAGCAACGATGGATGCACCAATGTAAAGGTGATTGTGTGCTGAACAGGTCCAGCACAAGCTTTCAATCCTGGCTCTTCTGCTGTGGGAGCAGAAGCCAAACGTTCGTGCTGTACTCACTGTGCTGCCTGCAGCTGAGAGCGACCAGCTGAGAATTTGGATTCAAATGGACTTTTAGGTATGAAACCGAGGAGAGACTGCAATGATGGTGACACCGTTGCAAAGCAGCCTGTGTGCTGAAGAGGCCCAGCACTAGCTTTCCCTGCTGGTTCTTCTGCTGTGGGAGCAGATGCCACTGTTCGTTCTGTGCTGACTGTGTTGCTGCCAGCAGAGAGCAGGCTCTGAACTGATTCCATTCAAATGCTTTTCCTGTATGAAAGGGAGCAGTGAAAGCAACGATGGATGCACCAATGTAAAGGTGATTGTGTGCTGAACAGGTCCAGCACAAGCTTTCAATCCTGGCTCTTCTGCTGTGGGAGCAGAAGCCAAACGTTCGTGCTGTACTCACTGTGCTGCCTGCAGCTGAGAGCGACCAGCTGAGAATTTGGATTCAAATGGACTTTTAGGTATGAAACCGAGGAGAGACTGCAATGATGGTGACACCGTTGCAAAGCAGCCTGTGTGCTGAAGAGGCCCAGCACTAGCTTTCCCTGCTGGTTCTTCTGCTGTGGGAGCAGATGCCACTGTTCGTTCTGTGCTGACTGTGTTGCTGCCAGCAGAGAGCAGGCTCTGAACTGATTCCATTCAAATGCTTTTCCTGTATGAAAGGGAGCAGTGAAAGCAACGATGGATGCACCAATGTAAAGGTGATTGTGTGCTGAACAGGTCCAGCACAAGCTTTCAATCCTGACACTTCTGCTGTGGGAGCAGAGGCCAAACGTTCGTGCTGTACTCACTGTGCTGCCTGCAGCTGAGAGCGACCAGCTGAGAATTTGGATTCAAATGGACTTTTAGGTATGAAACCGAGGAGAGACTGCAATGATGGTGACACCGTTGCAAAGCAGCCTGTGTGCTGAAGAGGCCCAGCACTAGCTTTCCCTGCTGGTTCTTCTGCTGTGGGAGCAGATGCCACTGTTCTTTCTGTGCTGACTGTGTTGCTGCGCAGCAGAGAGCAGGCTCTGAACTGATTCCATTCAAATGCTTTTCCTGTATGAAAGGGAGCAGTGAAAGCAACGATGGATGCACCAATGTAAAGGTGATTGTGTGCTGAACAGGTCCAGCACAAGCTTTCAATCCTGGCTCTTCAGCTGTGGGAGCAGAAGCCAAACGTTCGTGCTGTACTCACTGTGCTGCTGCAGCTGAGAGCGACCAGCTGAGAATTTGGATTCAAATGGACTTTTAGGTATGAAACCGAGGAGAGACTGCAATGATGGTGACACCGTTGCAAAGCAGCCTGTGTGCTGAAGAGGCCCAGCACTAGCTTTCCCTGCTGGTTCTTCTGCTGTGGGAGCAGATGCCACTGTTCTTTCTGTGCTGACTGTGTTGCTGCCAGCAGAGAGCAGGCTCTGAACTGATTCCATTCAAATGCTTTTCCTGTATGAAAGGGAGCAGTGAAAGCAACGATGGATGCACCAATGTAAAGGTGATTGTGTGCTGAACAGGTCCAGCACAAGCTTTCAATCCTGACACTTCTGCTGTGGGAGCAGAGGCCAAACGTTCGTGCTGTACTCACTGTGCTGCCTGCAGCTGAGAGCGACCAGCTGAGAATTTGGATTCAAATGGACTTTTAGGTATGAAACCGAGGAGAGACTGCAATGATGGTGACACCGTTGCAAAGCAGCCTGTGTGCTGAAGAGGCCCAGCACTAGCTTTCCCTGCTGGTTCTTCTGCTGTGGGAGCAGATGCCACTGTTCGTTCTGTGCTGACTGTGTTGCTGCCAGCAGAGAGCAGGCTCTGAACTGATTCCATTCAAATGCTTTTCCTGTATGAAAGGGAGCAGTGAAAGCAACGATGGATGCACCAATGTAAAGGTGATTGTGTGCTGAACAGGTCCAGCACAAGCTTTCAATCCTGACACTTCTGCTGTGGGAGCAGAGGCCAAACGTTCGTGCTGTACTCACTGTGCTGCCTGCAGCTGAGAGCGACCAGCTGAGAATTTGGATTCAAATGGACTTTTAGGTATGAAACCGAGGAGAGACTGCAATGATGGTGACACCGTTGCAAAGCAGCCTGTGTGCTGAAGAGGCCCAGCACTAGCTTTCCCTGCTGGTTCTTCTGCTGTGGGAGCAGATGCCACTGTTCGTTCTGTGCTGACTGTGTTGCTGCCAGCAGAGAGCAGGCTCTGAACTGATTCCATTCAAATGCTTTTCCTGTATGAAAGGGAGCAGTGAAAGCAACGATGGATGCACCAATGTAAAGGTGATTGTGTGCTGAACAGGTCCAGCACAAGCTTTCAATCCTGGCACTTCTGCTGTGGGAGCAGAAGCCAAACGTTCGTGCTGTACTCACTGTGCTGCCTGCAGCTGAGAGCGACCAGCTGAGAATTTGGATTCAAATGGACTTTTAGGTATGAAACCGAGGAGAGACTGCAATGATGGTGACACCGTTGCAAAGCAGCCTGTGTGCTGAAGAGGCCCAGCACTAGCTTTCCCTGCTGGTTCTTCTGCTGTGGGAGCAGATGCCACTGTTCGTTCTGTGCTGACTGTGTTGCTGCCAGCAGAGAGCAGGCTCTGAACTGATTCCATTCAAATGCTTTTCCTGTATGAAAGGGAGCAGTGAAAGCAACGATGGATGCACCAATGTAAAGGTGATTGTGTGCTGAACAGGTCCAGCACAAGCTTTCAATCCTGGCTCTTCTGCTGTGGGAGCAGAAGCCAAACGTTCGTGCTGTACTCACTGTGCTGCCTGCAGCTGAGAGCGACCAGCTGAGAATTTGGATTCAAATGGACTTTTAGGTATGAAACCGAGGAGAGACTGCAATGATGGTGACACCGTTGCAAAGCAGCCTGTGTGCTGAAGAGGCCCAGCACTAGCTTTCCCTGCTGGTTCTTCTGCTGTGGGAGCAGATGCCACTGTTCGTTCTGTGCTGACTGTGTTGCTGCCAGCAGAGAGCAGGCTCTGAACTGATTCCATTCAAATGCTTTTCCTGTATGAAAGGGAGCAGTGAAAGCAACGATGGATGCACCAATGTAAAGGTGATTGTGTGCTGAACAGGTCCAGCACAAGCTTTCAATCCTGGCTCTTCTGCTGTGGGAGCAGAAGCCAAACGTTCGTGCTGTACTCACTGTGCTGCCTGCAGCTGAGAGCGACCAGCTGAGAATTTGGATTCAAATGGACTTTTAGGTATGAAACCGAGGAGAGACTGCAATGATGGTGACACCGTTGCAAAGCAGCCTGTGTGCTGAAGAGGCCCAGCACTAGCTTTCCCTGCTGGTTCTTCTGCTGTGGGAGCAGATGCCACTGTTCGTTCTGTGCTGACTGTGTTGCTGCCAGCAGAGAGCAGGCTCTGAACTGATTCCATTCAAATGCTTTTCCTGTATGAAAGGGAGCAGTGAAAGCAACGATGGATGCACCAATGTAAAGGTGATTGTGTGCTGAACAGGTCCAGCACAAGCTTTCAATCCTGGCTCTTCTGCTGTGGGAGCAGAAGCCAAACGTTCGTGCTGTACT
This sequence comes from Pezoporus occidentalis, assembly GCF_034315485.1. Lineage (NCBI taxonomy): Eukaryota > Metazoa > Chordata > Aves > Psittaciformes > Psittacidae > Pezoporus > Pezoporus occidentalis. The sequence continues at coordinate 39,773 of NW_026916050.1, read as the reverse complement.
CACTGTGCTGCCTGCAGCTGAGAGCGACCAGCTGAGAATTTGGATTCAAATGGACTTTTAGGTATGAAACCGAGGAGAGACTGCAATGATGGTGACACCGTTGCAAAGCAGCCTGTGTGCTGAAGAGGCCCAGCACTAGCTTTCCCTGCTGGTTCTTCTGCTGTGGGAGCAGATGCCACTGTTCGTTCTGTGCTGACTGTGTTGCTGCCAGCAGAGAGCAGGCTCTGAACTGATTCCATTCAAATGCTTTTCCTGTATGAAAGGGAGCAGTGAAAGCAACGATGGATGCACCAATGTAAAGGTGATTGTGTGCTGAACAGGTCCAGCACAAGCTTTCAATCCTGACAATTCTGCTGTGGGAGCAGAGGCCAAACGTTCGTGCTGTACTCACTGTGCTGCCTGCAGCTGAGAGCGACCAGCTGAGAATTTGGATTCAAATGGACTTTTAGGTATGAAACCGAGGAGAGACTGCAATGATGGTGACACCGTTGCAAAGCAGCCTGTGTGCTGAAGAGGCCCAGCACTAGCTTTCCCTGCTGGTTCTTCTGCTGTGGGAGCAGATGCCACTGTTCGTTCTGTGCTGACTGTGTTGCTGCCAGCAGAGAGCAGGCTCTGAACTGATTCCATTCAAATGCTTTTCCTGTATGAAAGGGAGCAGTGAAAGCAACGATGGATGCACCAATGTAAAGGTGATTGTGTGCTGAACAGGTCCAGCACAAGCTTTAAATCCTGACAATTCTGCTGTGGGAGCAGAGGCCAAACGTTCGTGCTGTACTCACTGTGCTGCCTGCAGCTGAGAGCGACCAGCTGAGAATTTGGATTCAAATGGACTTTTAGGTATGAAACCGAGGAGAGACTGCAATGATGGTGACACCGTTGCAAAGCAGCCTGTGTGCTGAAGAGGCCCAGCACTAGCTTTCCCTGCTGGTTCTTCTGCTGTGGGAGCAGATGCCACTGTTCTTTCTGTGCTGACTGTGTTGCTGCCAGCAGAGAGCAGGCTCTGAACTGATTCCATTCAAATGCTTTTCCTGTATGAAAGGGAGCAGTGAAAGCAACGATGGATGCACCAATGTAAAGGTGATTGTGTGCTGAACAGGTCCAGCACAAGCTTTCAATCCTGGCTCTTCTGCTGTGGGAGCAGAAGCCAAACGTTCGTGCTGTACTCACTGTGCTGCCTGCAGCTGAGAGCGACCAGCTGAGAATTTGGATTCAAATGGACTTTTAGGTATGAAACCGAGGAGAGACTGCAATGATGGTGACACCGTTGCAAAGCAGCCTGTGTGCTGAAGAGGCCCAGCACTAGCTTTCCCTGCTGGTTCTTCTGCTGTGGGAGCAGATGCCACTGTTCATTCTGTGCTGACTGTGTTGCTGCCAGCAGAGAGCAGGCTCTGAACTGATTCCATTCAAATGCTTTTCCTGTATGAAAGGGAGCAGTGAAAGCAACGATGGATGCACCAATGTAAAGGTGATTGTGTGCTGAACAGGTCCAGCACAAGCTTTCAATCCTGACACTTCTGCTGTGGGAGCAGAGGCCAAACGTTCGTGCTGTACTCACTGTGCTGCCTGCAGCTGAGAGCGACCAGCTGAGAATTTGGATTCAAATGGAGTTTTAGGTATGAAACCGAGGAGGGACTGCAATGATGGTGACACCGTTGCAAAGCAGCCTGTGTGCTGAAGAGGCCCAGCACTAGCTTTCCCTGCTGGTTCTTCTGCTGTGGGAGCAGATGCTACTGTTCTTTCTGTGCTGACTGTGTTGCTGCCAGCAGAGAGCAGGCTCTGAACTGATTCCATTCAAATGCTTTTCCTGTATGAAAGGGAGCAGTGAAAGCAACGATGGATGCACCAATGTAAAGGTGATTGTGTGCTGAACAGGTCCAGCACAAGCTTTCAATCCTGGCTCTTCTGCTGTGGGAGCAGAGGCCAAACGTTCGTGCTGTACTCACTGTGCTGCCTGCAGCTGAGAGCGACCAGCTGAGAATTTGGATTCAAATGGACTTTTAGGTATGAAACCGAGGAGAGACTGCAATGATGGTGACACCGTTGCAAAGCAGCCTGTGTGCTGAAGAGGCCCAGCACTAGCTTTCCCTGCTGGTTCTTCTGCTGTGGGAGCAGATGCCACTGTTCGTTCTGTGCTGACTGTGTTGCTGCCAGCAGAGAGCAGGCTCTGAACTGATTCCATTCAAATGCTTTTCCTGTATGAAAGGGAGCAGTGAAAGCAACGATGGATGCACCAATGTAAAGGTGATTGTGTGCTGAACAGGTCCAGCACAAGCTTTCAACCTGACACTTCTGCTGTGGGAGCAGAAGCAAAACGTTCGTGCTGTACTCACTGTGCTGCCTGCAGCTGAGAGCGACCAGCTGAGAATTTGGATTCAAATGGACTTTTAGGTATGAAACCGAGGAGAGACTGCAATGATGGTGACACCGTTGCAAAGCAGCCTGTGTGCTGAAGAGGCCCAGCACTAGCTTTCCCTGCTGGTTCTTCTGCTGTGGGAGCAGATGCCACTGTTCGTTCTGTGCTGTCTGTGTTGCTGCCAGCAGAGAGCAGGCTCTGAACTGATTCCATTCAAATGCTTTTCCTGTATGAAAGGGAGCAGTGAAAGCAACGATGGATGCACCAATGTAAAGGTGATTGTGTGCTGAACAGGTCCAGCACAAGCTTTAAATCCTGACACTTCTGCTGTGGGAGCAGAAGCCAAACGTTCGTGCTGTACTCACTGTGCTGCCTGCAGCTGAGAGCGACCAGCTGAGAATTTGGATTCAAATGGACTTTTAGGTATGAAACCGAGGAGAGACTGCAATGATGGTGACACCGTTGCAAAGCAGCCTGTGTGCTGAAGAGGCCCAGCACTAGCTTTCCCTGCTGGTTCTTCTGCTGTGGGAGCAGATGCCACTGTTCATTCTGTGCTGACTGTGTTGCTGCGCAGCAGAGAGCAGGCTCTGAACTGATTCCATTCAAATGCTTTTCCTGTATGAAAGGGAGCAGTGAAAGCAACGATGGATGCACCAATGTAAAGGTGATTGTGTGCTGAACAGGTCCAGCACAAGCTTTCAATCCTGGCTCCTCTGCTGTGGGAGCAGAAGCCAAACGTTCGTGCTGTACTCACTGTGCTGCCTGCAGCTGAGAGAGACCAGCTGAGAATTTGGATTCAAATGGAGTTTTAGGTATGAAACCGAGGAGAGACTGCAATGATGGTGACACCGTTGCAAAGCAGCCTGTGTGCTGAAGAGGCCCAGCACTAGCTTTCCCTGCTGGTTCTTCTGCTGTGGGAGCAGATGCCACTCTTCGTTCTGTGCTGACTGTGTTGCTGCGCAGCAGAGAGCAGGCTCTGAACTGACTCCATTCAAATGCTTTTCCTGTATGAAAGGGAGCAGTGAAAGCAACGATGGATGCACCAATGTAAAGGTGATTGTGTGCTGAACAGGTCCAGCACAAGCTTTCAATCCTGACAATTCTGCTGTGGGAGCAGAGGCCAAACGTTCGTGCTGTACTCACTGTGCTGCCTGCAGCTGAGAGCGACCAGCTGAGAATTTGGATTCAAATGGACTTTTAGGTATGAAACCGAGGAGAGACTGCAATGATGGTGACACCGTTGCAAAGCAGCCTGTGTGCTGAAGAGGCCCAGCACTAGCTTTCCCTGCTGGTTCTTCTGCTGTGGGAGCAGATGCCACTGTTCCTTCTGTGCTGACTGTGTTGCTGCGCAGCAGAGAGCAGGCTCTGAACTGATTCCATTCAAATGCTTTTCCTGTATGAAAGGGAGCAGTGAAAGCAACGATGGATGCACCAATGTAAAGGTGATTGTGTGCTGAACAGGTCCAGCACAAGCTTTCAATCCTGGCTCTTCTGCTGTGGGAGCAGAAGCCAAACGTTCGTGCTGTACTCACTGTGCTGCCTGCAGCTGAGAGCGACCAGCTGAGAATTTGGATTCAAATGGAGTTTTAGGTATGAAACCGAGGAGAGACTGCAATGATGGTGACACCGTTGCAAAGCAGCCTGTGTGCTGAAGAGGCCCAGCACTAGCTTTCCCTGCTGGTTCTTCTGCTGTGGGAGCAGATGCCACTGTTCTTTCTGTGCTGTGTTGCTGCCAGCAGAGAGCAGGCTCTGAACTGATTCCATTCAAATGCTTTTCCTGTATGAAAGGGAGCAGTGAAAGCAACGATGGATGCACCAATGTAAAGGTGATTGTGTGCTGAACAGGTCCAGCACAAGCTTTCAATCCTGACACTTCTGCTGTGGGAGCAGAGGCCAAACGTTCGTGCTGTACTCACTGTGCTGCCTGCAGCTGAGAGCGACCAGCTGAGAATTTGGATTCAAATGGACTTTTAGGTATGAAACCGAGGAGAGACTGCAATGATGGTGACACCGTTGCAAAGCAGCCTGTGTGCTGAAGAGGCCCAGCACTAGCTTTCCCTGCTGGTTCTTCTGCTGTGGGAGCAGATGCCACTCTTCGTTCTGTGCTGACTGTGTTGCTGCCAGCAGAGAGCAGGCTCTGAACTGATTCCATTCAAATGCTTTTCCTGTATGAAAGGGAGCAGTGAAAGCAACGATGGATGCACCAATGTAAAGGTGATTGTGTGCTGAACAGGTCCAGCACAAGCTTTCAATCCTGACACTTCTGCTGTGGGAGCAGAGGCCAAACGTTCGTGCTGTACTCACTGTGCTGCCTGCAGCTGAGAGCGACCAGCTGAGAATTTGGATTCAAATGGACTTTTAGGTATGAAACCGAGGAGAGACTGCAATGATGGTGACACCGTTGCAAAGCAGCCTGTGTGCTGAAGAGGCCCAGCACTAGCTTTCCCTGCTGGTTCTTCTGCTGTGGGAGCAGATGCCACTGTTCGTTCTGTGCTGACTGTGTTGCTGCCAGCAGAGAGCAGGCTCTGAACTGATTCCATTCAAATGCTTTTCCTGTATGAAAGGGAGCAGTGAAAGCAACGATGGATGCACCAATGTAAAGGTGATTGTGTGCTGAACAGGTCCAGCACAAGCTTTCAATCCTGGCTCTTCTGCTGTGGGAGCAGAAGCCAAACGTTCGTGCTGTACTCACTGTGCTGCCTGCAGCTGAGAGCGACCAGCTGAGAATTTGGATTCAAATGGACTTTTAGGTATGAAACCGAGGAGAGACTGCAATGATGGTGACACCGTTGCAAAGCTGCCTGTGTGCTGAAGAGGCCCAGCACTAGCTTTCCCTGCTGGTTCTTCTGCTGTGGGAGCAGATGCCACTGTTCGTTCTGTGCTGACTGTGTTGCTGCCAGCAGAGAGCAGGCTCTGAACTGACTCCATTCAAATGCTTTTCCTGTATGAAAGGGAGCAGTGAAAGCAACGATGGATGCACCAATGTAAAGGTGATTGTGTGCTGAACAGGTCCAGCACAAGCTTTCAATCCTGGCTCTTCTGCTGTGGGAGCAGAAGCCAAACGTTCGTGCTGTACTCACTGTGCTGCCTGCAGCTGAGAGCGACCAGCTGAGAATTTGGATTCAAATGGACTTTTAGGTATGAAACCGAGGAGAGACTGCAATGATGGTGACACCGTTGCAAAGCAGCCTGTGTGCTGAAGAGGCCCAGCACTAGCTTTCCCTGCTGGTTCTTCTGCTGTGGGAGCAGATGCCACTGTTCGTTCTGTGCTGACTGTGTTGCTGCCAGCAGAGAGCAGGCTCTGAACTGACTCCATTCAAATGCTTTTCCTGTATGAAAGGGAGCAGTGAAAGCAACGATGGATGCACCAATGTAAAGGTGATTGTGTGCTGAACAGGTCCAGCACAAGCTTTAAATCCTGACACTTCTGCTGTGGGAGCAGAAGCCAAACGTTCGTGCTGTACTCACTGTGCTGCCTGCAGCTGAGAGCGACCAGCTGAGAATTTGGATTCAAATGGACTTTTAGGTATGAAACCGAGGAGAGACTGCAATGATGGTGACACCGTTGCAAAGCAGCCTGTGTGCTGAAGAGGCCCAGCACTAGCTTTCCCTGCTGGTTCTTCTGCTGTGGGAGCAGATGCCACTGTTCGTTCTGTGCTGACTGTGTTGCTGCGCAGCAGAGAGCAGGCTCTGAACTGATTCCATTCAAATGCTTTTCCTGTATGAAAGGGAGCAGTGAAAGCAACGATGGATGCACCAATGTAAAGGTGATTGTGTGCTGAACAGGTCCAGCACAAGCTTTCAATCCTGGGTCTTCTGCTGTGGGAGCAGAAGCCAAACGTTCGTGCTGTACTCACTGTGCTGCCTGCAGCTGAGAGCGACCAGCTGAGAATTTGGATTCAAATGGAGTTTTAGGTATGAAACCGAGGAGAGACTGCAATGATGGTGACACCGTTGCAAAGCAGCCTGTGTGCTGAAGAGGCCCAGCACTAGCTTTCCCTGCTGGTTCTTCTGCTGTGGGAGCAGATGCCACTGTTCGTTCTGTGCTGACTGTGTTGCTGCCAGCAGAGAGCAGGCTCTGAACTGATTCCATTCAAATGCTTTTCCTGTATGAAAGGGAGCAGTGAAAGCAACGATGGATGCACCAATGTAAAGGTGATTGTGTGCTGAACAGGTCCAGCACAAGCTTTCAATCCTGGCTCTTCTGCTGTGGGAGCAGAAGCCAAACGTTCGTGCTGTACTCACTGTGCTGCCTGCAGCTGAGAGCGACCAGCTGAGAATTTGGATTCAAATGGACTTTTAGGTATGAAACCGAGGAGAGACTGCAATGATGGTGACACCGTTGCAAAGCAGCCTGTGTGCTGAAGAGGCCCAGCACTAGCTTTCCCTGCTGGTTCTTCTGCTGTGGGAGCAGATGCCACTGTTCGTTCTGTGCTGACTGTGTTGCTGCCAGCAGAGAGCAGGCTCTGAACTGATTCCATTCAAATGCTTTTCCTGTATGAAAGGGAGCAGTGAAAGCAACGATGGATGCACCAATGTAAAGGTGATTGTGTGCTGAACAGGTCCAGCACAAGCTTTAAATCCTGACACTTCTGCTGTGGGAGCAGAAGCCAAACGTTCGTGCTGTACTCACTGTGCTGCCTGCAGCTGAGAGCGACCAGCTGAGAATTTGGATTCAAATGGACTTTTAGGTATGAAACCGAGGAGAGACTGCAATGATGGTGACACCGTTGCAAAGCAGCCTGTGTGCTGAAGAGGCCCAGCACTAGCTTTCCCTGCTGGTTCTTCTGCTGTGGGAGCAGATGCCACTGTTCATTCTGTGCTGACTGTGTTGCTGCGCAGCAGAGAGCAGGCTCTGAACTGATTCCATTCAAATGCTTTTCCTGTATGAAAGGGAGCAGTGAAAGCAACGATGGATGCACCAATGTAAAGGTGATTGTGTGCTGAACAGGTCCAGCACAAGCTTTCAATCCTGGCTCTTCTGCTGTGGGAGCAGAAGCCAAACGTTCGTGCTGTACTCACTGTGCTGCCTGCAGCTGAGAGCGACCAGCTGAGAATTTGGATTCAAATGGACTTTTAGGTATGAAACCGAGGAGAGACTGCAATGATGGTGACACCGTTGCAAAGCAGCCTGTGTGCTGAAGAGGCCCAGCACTAGCTTTCCCTGCTGGTTCTTCTGCTGTGGGAGCAGATGCCACTGTTCGTTCTGTGCTGACTGTGTTGCTGCGCAGCAGAGAGCAGGCTCTGAACTGATTCCATTCAAATGCTTTTCCTGTATGAAAGGGAGCAGTGAAAGCAACGATGGATGCACCAATGTAAAGGTGATTGTGTGCTGAACAGGTCCAGCACAAGCTTTCAATCCTGGCTCTTCAGCTGTGGGAGCAGAAGCCAAACGTTCGTGCTGTACTCACTGTGCTGCTGGGCAGCTGAAAGCGACCAGCTGAGAATTTGGATTCAAATGGAGTTTTAGGTATGAAACTGAGGAGAGACTGCAATGATGGTGACACCGTTGCAAAGCAGCCTGTGTGCTGAAGAGGCCCAGCACTAGCTTTCCCTGCTGGTTCTTCTGCTGTGGGAGCAGATGCCACTGTTCGTTCTGTGCTGACTGTGTTGCTGCCAGCAGAGAGCAGGCTCTGAACTGATTCCATTCAAATGCTTTTCCTGTATGAAAGGGAGCAGTGAAAGCAACGATGGATGCACCAATGTAAAGGTGATTGTGTGCTGAACAGGTCCAGCACAAGCTTTCAATCCTGACACTTCTGCTGTGGGAGCAGAGGCCAAACGTTCGTGCTGTACTCACTGTGCTGCCTGCAGCTGAGAGCGACCAGCTGAGAATTTGGATTCAAATGGACTTTTAGGTATGAAACCGAGGAGAGACTGCAATGATGGTGACACCGTTGCAAAGCAGCCTGTGTGCTGAAGAGGCCCAGCACTAGCTTTCCCTGCTGGTTCTTCTGCTGTGGGAGCAGATGCCACTGTTCGTTCTGTGCTGTCTGTGTTGCTGCCAGCAGAGAGCAGGCTCTGAACTGACTCCATTCAAATGCTTTTCCTGTATGAAAGGGAGCAGTGAAAGCAACGATGGATGCACCAATGTAAAGGTGATTGTGTGCTGAACAGGTCCAGCACAAGCTTTAAATCCTGACACTTCTGCTGTGGGAGCAGAAGCCAAACGTTCGTGCTGTACTCACTGTGCTGCCTGCAGCTGAGAGCGACCAGCTGAGAATTTGGATTCAAATGGACTTTTAGGTATGAAACCGAGGAGAGACTGCAATGATGGTGACACCGTTGCAAAGCAGCCTGTGTGCTGAAGAGGCCCAGCACTAGCTTTCCCTGCTGGTTCTTCTGCTGTGGGAGCAGATGCCACTGTTCATTCTGTGCTGACTGTGTTGCTGCGCAGCAGAGAGCAGGCTCTGAACTGATTCCATTCAAATGCTTTTCCTGTATGAAAGGGAGCAGTGAAAGCAACGATGGATGCACCAATGTAAAGGTGATTGTGTGCTGAACAGGTCCAGCACCAGCTTTCAATCCTGGCTCTTCTGCTGTGGGAGCAGAGGCCAAACGTTCGTGCTGTACTCACTGTGCTGCTGGGCAGCTGAGAGCGACCAGCTGAGAATTTGGATTCAAATGGAGTTTTAGGTATGAAACTGAGGAGAGACTGCAATGATGGTGACACCGTTGCAAAGCAGCCTGTGTGCTGAAGAGGCCCAGCACTAGCTTTCCCTGCTGGTTCTTCTGCTGTGGGAGCAGATGCCACTCTTCGTTCTGTGCTGACTGTGTTGCTGCGCAGCAGAGAGCAGGCTCTGAACTGACTCCATTCAAATGCTTTTCCTGTATGAAAGGGAGCAGTGAAAGCAACGATGGATGCACCAATGTAAAGGTGATTGTGTGCTGAACAGGTCCAGCACAAGCTTTCAATCCTGACAATTCTGCTGTGGGAGCAGAGGCCAAACGTTCGTGCTGTACTCACTGTGCTGCCTGCAGCTGAGAGCGACCAGCTGAGAATTTGGATTCAAATGGACTTTTAGGTATGAAACCGAGGAGAGACTGCAATGATGGTGACACCGTTGCAAAGCAGCCTGTGTGCTGAAGAGGCCCAGCACTAGCTTTCCCTGCTGGTTCTTCTGCTGTGGGAGCAGATGCCACTGTTCCTTCTGTGCTGACTGTGTTGCTGCGCAGCAGAGAGCAGGCTCTGAACTGATTCCATTCAAATGCTTTTCCTGTATGAAAGGGAGCAGTGAAAGCAACGATGGATGCACCAATGTAAAGGTGATTGTGTGCTGAACAGGTCCAGCACAAGCTTTCAATCCTGACACTTCTGCTGTGGGAGCAGAAGCCAAACGTTCGTGCTGTACTCACTGTGCTGCCTGCAGCTGAGAGCGACCAGCTGAGAATTTGGATTCAAATGGAGTTTTAGGTATGAAACCGAGGAGAGACTGCAATGATGGTGACACCGTTGCAAAGCAGCCTGTGTGCTGAAGAGGCCCAGCACTAGCTTTCCCTGCTGGTTCTTCTGCTGTGGGAGCAGATGCCACTGTTCTTTCTGTGCTGACTGTGTTGCTGCCAGCAGAGAGCAGGCTCTGAACTGATTCCATTCAAATGCTTTTCCTGTATGAAAGGGAGCAGTGAAAGCAACGATGGATGCACCAATGTAAAGGTGATTGTGTGCTGAACAGGTCCAGCACAAGCTTTCAATCCTGACACTTCTGCTGTGGGAGCAGAGGCCAAACGTTCGTGCTGTACTCACTGTGCTGCCTGCAGCTGAGAGCGACCAGCTGAGAATTTGGATTCAAATGGACTTTTAGGTATGAAACCGAGGAGAGACTGCAATGATGGTGACACCGTTGCAAAGCAGCCTGTGTGCTGAAGAGGCCCAGCACTAGCTTTCCCTGCTGGTTCTTCTGCTGTGGGAGCAGATGCCACTGTTCGTTCTGTGCTGACTGTGTTGCTGCCAGCAGAGAGCAGGCTCTGAACTGATTCCATTCAAATGCTTTTCCTGTATGAAAGGGAGCAGTGAAAGCAACGATGGATGCACCAATGTAAAGGTGATTGTGTGCTGAACAGGTCCAGCACAAGCTTTCAATCCTGACACTTCTGCTGTGGGAGCAGAGGCCAAACGTTCGTGCTGTACTCACTGTGCTGCCTGCAGCTGAGAGCGACCAGCTGAGAATTTGGATTCAAATGGACTTTTAGGTATGAAACCGAGGAGAGACTGCAATGATGGTGACACCGTTGCAAAGCAGCCTGTGTGCTGAAGAGGCCCAGCACTAGCTTTCCCTGCTGGTTCTTCTGCTGTGGGAGCAGATGCCACTGTTCATTCTGTGCTGACTGTGTTGCTGCGCAGCAGAGAGCAGGCTCTGAACTGATTCCATTCAAATGCTTTTCCTGTATGAAAGGGAGCAGTGAAAGCAACGATGGATGCACCAATGTAAAGGTGATTGTGTGCTGAACAGGTCCAGCACAAGCTTTCAATCCTGACACTTCTGCTGTGGGAGCAGAGGCCAAACGTTCGTGCTGTACTCACTGTGCTGCCTGCAGCTGAGAGCGACCAGCTGAGAATTTGGATTCAAATGGACTTTTAGGTATGAAACCGAGGAGAGACTGCAATGATGGTGACACCGTTGCAAAGCAGCCTGTGTGCTGAAGAGGCCCAGCACTAGCTTTCCCTGCTGGTTCTTCTGCTGTGGGAGCAGATGCCACTGTTCTTTCTGTGCTGACTGTGTTGCTGCGCAGCAGAGAGCAGGCTCTGAACTGATTCCATTCAAATGCTTTTCCTGTATGAAAGGGAGCAGTGAAAGCAACGATGGATGCACCAATGTAAAGGTGATTGTGTGCTGAACAGGTCCAGCACAAGCTTTCAATCCTGGCTCTTCTGCTGTGGGAGCAGAGGCCAAACGTTCGTGCTGTACTCACTGTGCTGCCTGCAGCTGAGAGCGACCAGCTGAGAATTTGGATTCAAATGGACTTTTAGGTATGAAACCGAGGAGAGACTGCAATGATGGTGACACCGTTGCAAAGCAGCCTGTGTGCTGAAGAGGCCCAGCACTAGCTTTCCCTGCTGGTTCTTCTGCTGTGGGAGCAGATGCCACTGTTCATTCTGTGCTGACTGTGTTGCTGCCAGCAGAGAGCAGGCTCTGAACTGATTCCATTCAAATGCTTTTCCTGTATGAAAGGGAGCAGTGAAAGCAACGATGGATGCACCAATGTAAAGGTGATTGTGTGCTGAACAGGTCCAGCACAAGCTTTCAATCCTGGCTCTTCTGCTGTGGGAGCAGAAGCCAAACGTTCGTGCTGTACTCACTGTGCTGCCTGCAGCTGAGAGCGACCAGCTGAGAATTTGGATTCAAATGGACTTTTAGGTATGAAACCGAGGAGAGACTGCAATGATGGTGACACCGTTGCAAAGCAGCCTGTGTGCTGAAGAGGCCCAGCACTAGCTTTCCCTGCTGGTTCTTCTGCTGTGGGAGCAGATGCCACTGTTCATTCTGTGCTGACTGTGTTGCTGCGCAGCAGAGAGCAGGCTCTGAACTGATTCCATTCAAATGCTTTTCCTGTATGAAAGGGAGCAGTGAAAGCAACGATGGATGCACCAATGTAAAGGTGATTGTGTGCTGAACAGGTCCAGCACCAGCTTTCAATCCTGGCTCTTCAGCTGTGGGAGCAGAAGCCAAACGTTCGTGCTGTACTCACTGTGCTGCTGGGCAGCTGAAAGCGACCAGCTGAGAATTTGGATTCAAATGGAGTTTTAGGTATGAAACTGAGGAGAGACTGCAATGATGGTGACACCGTTGCAAAGCAGCCTGTGTGCTGAAGAGGCCCAGCACTAGCTTTCCCTGCTGGTTCTTCTGCTGTGGGAGCAGATGCCACTGTTCGTTCTGTGCTGACTGTGTTGCTGCCAGCAGAGAGCAGGCTCTGAACTGATTCCATTCAAATGCTTTTCCTGTATGAAAGGGAGCAGTGAAAGCAACGATGGATGCACCAATGTAAAGGTGATTGTGTGCTGAACAGGTCCAGCACAAGCTTTCAATCCTGACAATTCTGCTGTGGGAGCAGAAGCCAAACGTTCGTGCTGTACTCACTGTGCTGCCTGCAGCTGAGAGCGACCAGCTGAGAATTTGGATTCAAATGGACTTTTAGGTATGAAACCGAGGAGAGACTGCAATGATGGTGACACCGTTGCAAAGCAGCCTGTGTGCTGAAGAGGCCCAGCACTAGCTTTCCCTGCTGGTTCTTCTGCTGTGGGAGCAGATGCCACTGTTCCTTCTGTGCTGACTGTGTTGCTGCGCAGCAGAGAGCAGGCTCTGAACTGATTCCATTCAAATGCTTTTCCTGTATGAAAGGGAGCAGTGAAAGCAACGATGGATGCACCAATGTAAAGGTGATTGTGTGCTGAACAGGTCCAGCACAAGCTTTCAATCCTGGCTCTTCTGCTGTGGGAGCAGAAGCCAAACGTTCGTGCTGTACTCACTGTGCTGCCTGCAGCTGAGAGCGACCAGCTGAGAATTTGGATTCAAATGGAGTTTTAGGTATGAAACCGAGGAGAGACTGCAATGATGGTGACACCGTTGCAAAGCAGCCTGTGTGCTGAAGAGGCCCAGCACTAGCTTTCCCTGCTGGTTCTTCTGCTGTGGGAGCAGATGCCACTGTTCTTTCTGTGCTGACTGTGTTGCTGCCAGCAGAGAGCAGGCTCTGAACTGATTCCATTCAAATGCTTTTCCTGTATGAAAGGGAGCAGTGAAAGCAACGATGGATGCACCAATGTAAAGGTGATTGTGTGCTGAACAGGTCCAGCACAAGCTTTCAATCCTGACACTTCTGCTGTGGGAGCAGAGGCCAAACGTTCGTGCTGTACTCACTGTGCTGCCTGCAGCTGAGAGCGACCAGCTGAGAATTTGGATTCAAATGGAGTTTTAGGTATGAAACCGAGGAGAGACTGCAATGATGGTGACACCGTTGCAAAGCAGCCTGTGTGCTGAAGAGGCCCAGCACTAGCTTTCCCTGCTGGTTCTTCTGCTGTGGGAGCAGATGCCACTGTTCGTTCTGTGCTGACTGTGTTGCTGCCAGCAGAGAGCAGGCTCTGAACTGATTCCATTCAAATGCTTTTCCTGTATGAAAGGGAGCAGTGAAAGCAACGATGGATGCACCAATGTAAAGGTGATTGTGTGCTGAACAGGTCCAGCACAAGCTTTCAATCCTGGCTCTTCTGCTGTGGGAGCAGAAGCCAAACGTTCGTGCTGTACTCACTGTGCTGCCTGCAGCTGAGAGCGACCAGCTGAGAATTTGGATTCAAATGGAGTTTTAGGTATGAAACCGAGGAGAGACTGCAATGATGGTGACACCGTTGCAAAGCAGCCTGTGTGCTGAAGAGGCCCAGCACTAGCTTTCCCTGCTGGTTCTTCTGCTGTGGGAGCAGATGCCACTGTTCATTCTGTGCTGACTGTGTTGCTGCCAGCAGAGAGCAGGCTCTGAACTGATTCCATTCAAATGCTTTTCCTGTATGAAAGGGAGCAGTGAAAGCAACGATGGATGCACCAATGTAAAGGTGATTGTGTGCTGAACAGGTCCAGCACAAGCTTTCAATCCTGACACTTCTGCTGTGGGAGCAGAGGCCAAACGTTCGTGCTGTACTCACTGTGCTGCCTGCAGCTGAGAGCGACCAGCTGAGAATTTGGATTCAAATGGACTTTTAGGTATGAAACCGAGGAGAGACTGCAATGATGGTGACACCGTTGCAAAGCAGCCTGTGTGCTGAAGAGGCCCAGCACTAGCTTTCCCTGCTGGTTCTTCTGCTGTGGGAGCAGATGCCACTGTTCATTCTGTGCTGACTGTGTTGCTGCGCAGCAGAGAGCAGGCTCTGAACTGATTCCATTCAAATGCTTTTCCTGTATGAAAGGGAGCAGTGAAAGCAACGATGGATGCACCAATGTAAAGGTGATTGTGTGCTGAACAGGTCCAGCACAAGCTTTCAATCCTGGCTCTTCTGCTGTGGGAGCAGAAGCCAAACGTTCGTGCTGTACTCACTGTGCTGCTGGCAGCTGAGAGCGACCAGCTGAGAATTTGGATTCAAATGGACTTTTAGGTATGAAACCGAGGAGAGACTGCAATGATGGTGACACCGTTGCAAAGCAGCCTGTGTGCTGAAGAGGCCCAGCACTAGCTTTCCCTGCTGGTTCTTCTGCTGTGGGAGCAGATGCCACTGTTCTTCTGTGCTGACTGTGTTGCTGCCAGCAGAGAGCAGGCTCTGAACTGATTCCATTCAAATGCTTTTCCTGTATGAAAGGGAGCAGTGAAAGCAACGATGGATGCACCAATGTAAAGGTGATTGTGTGCTGAACAGGTCCAGCACAAGCTTTCAATCCTGGCTCTTCTGCTGTGGGAGCAGAAGCCAAACGTTCGTGCTGTACTCACTGTGCTGCCTGCAGCTGAGAGCGACCAGCTGAGAATTTGGATTCAAATGGAGTTTTAGGTATGAAACCGAGGAGAGACTGCAATGATGGTGACACCGTTGCAAAGCAGCCTGTGTGCTGAAGAGGCCCAGCACTAGCTTTCCCTGCTGGTTCTTCTGCTGTGGGAGCAGATGCCACTGTTCTTTCTGTGCTGACTGTGTTGCTGCCAGCAGAGAGCAGGCTCTGAACTGATTCCATTCAAATGCTTTTCCTGTATGAAAGGGAGCAGTGAAAGCAACGATGGATGCACCAATGTAAAGGTGATTGTGTGCTGAACAGGTCCAGCACAAGCTTTCAATCCTGGCTCTTCTGCTGTGGGAGCAGAAGCCAAACGTTCGTGCTGTACTCACTGTGCTGCCTGCAGCTGAGAGCGACCAGCTGAGAATTTGGATTCAAATGGACTTTTAGGTATGAAACCGAGGAGAGACTGCAATGATGGTGACACCGTTGCAAAGCAGCCTGTGTGCTGAAGAGGCCCAGCACTAGCTTTCCCTGCTGGTTCTTCTGCTGTGGGAGCAGATGCCACTGTTCGTTCTGTGCTGACTGTGTTGCTGCGCAGCAGAGAGCAGGCTCTGAACTGATTCCATTCAAATGCTTTTCCTGTATGAAAGGGAGCAGTGAAAGCAACGATGGATGCACCAATGTAAAGGTGATTGTGTGCTGAACAGGTCCAGCACAAGCTTTCCCTCCTGGCTCTTCTGCTGTGGGAGCAGAAGCCAAACGTTCGTGCTGTACTCACTGTGCTGCCTGCAGCTGAGAGAGACCAGCTGAGAATTTGGATTCAAATGGACTTTTAGGTATGAAACCGAGGAGAGACTGCAATGATGGTGACACCGTTGCAAAGCAGCCTGTGTGCTGAAGAGGCCCAGCACTAGCTTTCCCTGCTGGTTCTTCTGCTGTGGGAGCAGATGCCACTGTTCATTCTGTGCTGACTGTGTTGCTGCGCAGCAGAGAGCAGGCTCTGAACTGATTCCATTCAAATGCTTTTCCTGTATGAAAGGGAGCAGTGAAAGCAACGATGGATGCACCAATGTAAAGGTGATTGTGTGCTGAACAGGTCCAGCACCAGCTTTCAATCCTGGCTCTTCTGCTGTGGGAGCAGAGGCCAAACGTTCGTGCTGTACTCACTGTGCTGCTGGGCAGCTGAGAGCGACCAGCTGAGAATTTGGATTCAAATGGACTTTTAGGTATGAAACCGAGGAGAGACTGCAATGATGGTGACACCGTTGCAAAGCAGCCTGTGTGCTGAAGAGGCCCAGCACTAGCTTTCCCTGCTGGTTCTTCTGCTGTGGGAGCAGATGCCACTGTTCTTTCTGTGCTGACTGTGTTGCTGCCAGCAGAGAGCAGGCTCTGGACTGATTCCATTCAAATGCTTTTCCTGTATGAAAGGGAGCAGTGAAAGCAACGATGGATGCACCGATATAAAAGTGATTGTGTGCTGAACAGGTCCAGCACCAGCTTTCCCTCCTGGCTCTTCTGCTGTGGGAGCAGAGGCCAAACGTTCGTGCTGTACTCACTGTGCTGCTGGGCAGCTGAAAGCGACCAGCTGAGAATTTGGATTCAAATGGACTTTTAGGTATGAAACCGAGGAGAGACTGCAATGATGGTGACACCGTTGCAAAGCAGCCTGTGTGCTGAAGAGGCCCAGCACTAGCTTTCCCTGCTGGTTCTTCTGCTGTGGGAGCAGATGCCACTGTTCATTCTGTGCTGACTGTGTTGCTGCGCAGCAGAGAGCAGGCTCTGAACTGATTCCATTCAAATGCTTTTCCTGTATGAAAGGGAGCAGTGAAAGCAACGATGGATGCACCAATGTAAAGGTGATTGTGTGCTGAACAGGTCCAGCACAAGCTTTCCTCCTGGCTCTTCTGCTGTGGGAGCAGAGGCCAAACGTTCGTGCTGTACTCACTGTGCTGCCTGCAGCTGAGAGCGACCAGCTGAGAATTTGGATTCAAATGGACTTTTAGGTATGAAACCGAGGAGAGACTGCAATGATGGTGACACCGTTGCAAAGCAGCCTGTGTGCTGAAGAGGCCCAGCACTAGCTTTCCCTGCTGGTTCTTCTGCTGTGGGAGCAGATGCCACTGTTCATTCTGTGCTGACTGTGTTGCTGCGCAGCAGAGAGCAGGCTCTGAACTGATTCCATTCAAATGCTTTTCCTGTATGAAAGGGAGCAGTGAAAGCAACGATGGATGCACCAATGTAAAGGTGATTGTGTGCTGAACAGGTCCAGCACCAGCTTTCCCTCCTGGCTCTTCTGCTGTGGGAGCAGAGGCCAAACGTTCGTGCTGTACTCACTGTGCTGCCTGCAGCTGAGAGACCAGCTGAGAATTTGGATTCAAATGGACTTTTAGGTATGAAACCGAGGAGAGACTGCAATGATGGTGACACCGTTGCAAAGCAGCCTGTGTGCTGAAGAGGCCCAGCACTAGCTTTCCCTGCTGGTTCTTCTGCTGTGGGAGCAGATGCCACTGTTCATTCTGTGCTGACTGTGTTGCTGCGCAGCAGAGAGCAGGCTCTGAACTGATTCCATTCAAATGCTTTTCCTGTATGAAAGGGAGCAGTGAAAGCAACGATGGATGCACCAATGTAAAGGTGATTGTGTGCTGAACAGGTCCAGCACCAGCTTTCAATCCTGGCTCTTCTGCTGTGGGAGCAGAAGCCAAACGTTCGTGCTGTACTCACTGTGCTGCTGGGCAGCTGAAAGCGACCAGCTGAGAATTTGGATTCAAATGGACTTTTAGGTATGAAACCGAGGAGAGACTGCAATGATGGTGACACCGTTGCAAAGCAGCCTGTGTGCTGAAGAGGCCCAGCACTAGCTTTCCCTGCTGGTTCTTCTGCTGTGGGAGCAGATGCCACTGTTCATTCTGTGCTGACTGTGTTGCTGCGCAGCAGAGAGCAGGCTCTGAACTGATTCCATTCAAATGCTTTTCCTGTATGAAAGGGAGCAGTGAAAGCAACGATGGATGCACCAATGTAAAGGTGATTGTGTGCTGAACAGGTCCAGCACAAGCTTTCAATCCTGGCTCTTCTGCTGTGGGAGCAGAAGCCAAACGTTCGTGCTGTACTCACTGTGCTGCCTGCAGCTGAGAGCGACCAGCTGAGAATTTGGATTCAAATGGACTTTTAGGTATGAAACCGAGGAGAGACTGCAATGATGGTGACACCGTTGCAAAGCAGCCTGTGTGCTGAAGAGGCCCAGCACTAGCTTTCCCTGCTGGTTCTTCTGCTGTGGGAGCAGATGCCACTGTTCATTCTGTGCTGACTGTGTTGCTGCGCAGCAGAGAGCAGGCTCTGAACTGATTCCATTCAAATGCTTTTCCTGTATGAAAGGGAGCAGTGAAAGCAACGATGGATGCACCAATGTAAAGGTGATTGTGTGCTGAACAGGTCCAGCACAGCTTTCAATCCTGGCTCTTCTGCTGTGGGAGCAGAAGCCAAACGTTCGTGCTGTACTCACTGTGCTGCCTGCAGCTGAGAGCGACCAGCTGAGAATTTGGATTCAAATGGAGTTTTAGGTATGAAACCGAGGAGAGACTGCAATGATGGTGACACCGTTGCAAAGCAGCCTGTGTGCTGAAGAGGCCCAGCACTAGCTTTCCCTGCTGGTTCTTCTGCTGTGGGAGCAGATGCCACTGTTCATTCTGTGCTGACTGTGTTGCTGCGCAGCAGAGAGCAGGCTCTGAACTGATTCCATTCAAATGCTTTTCCTGTATGAAAGGGAGCAGTGAAAGCAACGATGGATGCACCAATGTAAAGGTGATTGTGTGCTGAACAGGTCCAGCACAAGCTTTCAATCCTGGCTCTTCTGCTGTGGGAGCAGAAGCCAAACGTTCGTGCTGTACTCACTGTGCTGCCTGCAGCTGAGAGCGACCAGCTGAGAATTTGGATTCAAATGGACTTTTAGGTATGAAACCGAGGAGAGACTGCAATGATGGTGACACCGTTGCAAAGCAGCCTGTGTGCTGAAGAGGCCCAGCACTAGCTTTCCCTGCTGGTTCTTCTGCTGTGGGAGCAGATGCCACTGTTCATTCTGTGCTGACTGTGTTGCTGCGCAGCAGAGAGCAGGCTCTGAACTGATTCCATTCAAATGCTTTTCCTGTATGAAAGGGAGCAGTGAAAGCAACGATGGATGCACCAATGTAAAGGTGATTGTGTGCTGAACAGGTCCAGCACCAGCTTTCAATCCTGGCTCTTCTGCTGTGGGAGCAGAAGCCAAACGTTCGTGCTGTACTCACTGTGCTGCCTGCAGCTGAGAGCGACCAGCTGAGAATTTGGATTCAAATGGACTTTTAGGTATGAAACCGAGGAGAGACTGCAATGATGGTGACACCGTTGCAAAGCAGCCTGTGTGCTGAAGAGGCCCAGCACTAGCTTTCCCTGCTGGTTCTTCTGCTGTGGGAGCAGATGCCACTGTTCATTCTGTGCTGACTGTGTTGCTGCGCAGCAGAGAGCAGGCTCTGAACTGATTCCATTCAAATGCTTTTCCTGTATGAAAGGGAGCAGTGAAAGCAACGATGGATGCACCAATGTAAAGGTGATTGTGTGCTGAACAGGTCCAGCACAAGCTTTCAATCCTGGCTCTTCTGCTGTGGGAGCAGAGGCCAAACGTTCGTGCTGTACTCACTGTGCTGCTGGGCAGCTGAAAGCGACCAGCTGAG
The DNA here is from genome assembly GCF_034315485.1 of Pezoporus occidentalis. Classification (NCBI taxonomy): domain Eukaryota; kingdom Metazoa; phylum Chordata; class Aves; order Psittaciformes; family Psittacidae; genus Pezoporus; species Pezoporus occidentalis. The sequence goes on along the minus strand of NW_026916050.1, from coordinate 20,316 downwards.
AATTTGGATTCAAATGGACTTTTAGGTATGAAACCGAGGAGAGACTGCAATGATGGTGACACCGTTGCAAAGCAGCCTGTGTGCTGAAGAGGCCCAGCACTAGCTTTCCCTGCTGGTTCTTCTGCTGTGGGAGCAGATGCCACTGTTCATTCTGTGCTGACTGTGTTGCTGCGCAGCAGAGAGCAGGCTCTGAACTGATTCCATTCAAATGCTTTTCCTGTATGAAAGGGAGCAGTGAAAGCAACGATGGATGCACCAATGTAAAGGTGATTGTGTGCTGAACAGGTCCAGCACCAGCTTTCAATCCTGGCTCTTCTGCTGTGGGAGCAGAGGCCAAACATTCGTGCTGTACTCACTGTGCTGCCTGCAGCTGAGAGCGACCAGCTGAGAATTTGGATTCAAATGGACTTTTAGGTATGAAACCGAGGAGAGACTGCAATGATGGTGACACCGTTGCAAAGCAGCCTGTGTGCTGAAGAGGCCCAGCACTAGCTTTCCCTGCTGGTTCTTCTGCTGTGGGAGCAGATGCCACTGTTCATTCTGTGCTGACTGTGTTGCTGCGCAGCAGAGAGCAGGCTCTGGACTGATTCCATTCAAATGCTTTTCCTGTATGAAAGGGAGCAGTGAAAGCAACGATGGATGCACCAATGTAAAGGTGATTGTGTGCTGAACAGGTCCAGCACCAGCTTTCCCTCCTGGCTCTTCTGCTGTGGGAGCAGAGGCCAAACGTTCGTGCTGTACTCACTGTGCTGCTGGGCAGCTGAGAGCGACCAGCTGAGAATTTGGATTCAAATGGACTTTTAGGTATGAAACCGAGGAGAGACTGCAATGATGGTGACACCGTTGCAAAGCAGCCTGTGTGCTGAAGAGGCCCAGCACTAGCTTTCCCTGCTGGTTCTTCTGCTGTGGGAGCAGATGCCACTGTTCATTCTGTGCTGACTGTGTGGCTGCGCAGCAGAGAGCAGGCTCTGAACTGATTCCATTCAAATGCTTTTCCTGTATGAAAGGGAGCAGTGAAAGCAACGATGGATGCACCAATGTAAAGGTGATTGTGTGCTGAACAGGTCCAGCACCAGCTTTCAATCCTGACACTTCTGCTGTGGGAGCAGAGGCCAAACGTTCGTGCTGTACTCACTGTGCTGCCTGCAGCTGAGAGCGACCAGCTGAGAATTTGGATTCAAATGGACTTTTAGGTATGAAACCGAGGAGAGACTGCAATGATGGTGACACCGTTGCAAAGCAGCCTGTGTGCTGAAGAGGCCCAGCACTAGCTTTCCCTGCTGGTTCTTCTGCTGTGGGAGCAGATGCCACTGTTCATTCTGTGCTGACTGTGTTGCTGCGCAGCAGAGAGCAGGCTCTGGACTGATTCCATTCAAATGCTTTTCCTGTATGAAAGGGAGCAGTGAAAGCAACGATGGATGCACCAATGTAAAGGTGATTGTGTGCTGAACAGGTCCAGCACAAGCTTTCCCTCCTGGCTCTTCTGCTGTGGGAGCAGAAGCCAAACGTTCGTGCTGTACTCACTGTGCTGCCTGCAGCTGAGAGAGACCAGCTGAGAATTTGGATTCAAATGGAGTTTTAGGTATGAAACCGAGGAGAGACTGCAATGATGGTGACACCGTTGCAAAGCAGCCTGTGTGCTGAAGAGGCCCAGCACTAGCTTTCCCTGCTGGTTCTTCTGCTGTGGGAGCAGATGCCACTGTTCTTTCTGTGCTGACTGTGTTGCTGCGCAGCAGAGAGCAGGCTCTGAACTGATTCCATTCAAATGCTTTTCCTGTATGAAAGTGAGCAGTGAAAGCAACGATGGATGCACCAATGTAAAGGTGATTGTGTGCTGAACAGGTCCAGCACAAGCTTTCCCTCCTGGCTCTTCTGCTGTGGGAGCAGAAGCCAAACGTTCGTGCTGTACTCACTGTGCTGCCTGCAGCTGAGAGTGACCAGCTGAGAATTTGGATTCAAATGGACTTTTAGGTATGAAACCGAGGAGAGACTGCAATGATGGTGACACCGTTGCAAAGCAGCCTGTGTGCTGAAGAGGCCCAGCACTAGCTTTCCCTGCTGGTTCTTCTGCTGTGGGAGCAGATGCCACTGTTCATTCTGTGCTGACTGTGTTGCTGCGCAGCAGAGAGCAGGCTCTGAACTGATTCCATTCAAATGCTTTTCCTGTATGAAAGGGAGCAGTGAAAGCAACGATGGATGCACCAATGTAAAGGTGATTGTGTGCTGAACAGATCCAGCACAATTTTCAATCCTGGCTCTTCTGCTGTGGGAGCAGAAGCCAAACATTCGTGCTATACTCACTGTGCTGCCTGCAGCTGAGAGCGACCAGCTGAGAATTTGGATTCAAATGGACTTTTAGGTATGAAACCGAGGAGAGACTGCAATGATGGTGACACCGTTGCAAAGCAGCCTGTGTGCTGAAGAGGCCCAGCACTAGCTTTCCCTGCTGGTTCTTCTGCTGTGGGAGCAGATGCCACTGTTCATTCTGTGCTGACTGTGTTGCTGCGCAGCAGAGAGCAGGCTCTGAACTGATTCCATTCCAATGGTTTTCCTGTATGAAAGGGAGCAGTGAAAGCAACGATGGATGCACCAATGTAAAGGTGATTGTGTGCTGAACAGGTCCAGCACCAGCTTTCCCTCCTGGCTCTTCTGCTGTGGGAGCAGAGGCCAAACGTTCGTGCTCTACTCACTGTGCTGCTGGCAGCTGAAAGCGACCAGCTGAGAATTTGGATTCAAATGGACTTTTAGGTATGAAACCGAGGAGAGACTGCAATGATGGTGACACCGTTGCAAAGCAGCCTGTGTGCTGAAGAGGCCCAGCACTAGCTTTCCCTGCTGGTTCTTCTGCTGTGGGAGCAGATGCCACTGTTCATTCTGTGCTGACTGTGTTGCTGCGCAGCAGAGAGCAGGCTCTGAACTGATTCCATTCAAATGCTTTTCCTGTATGAAAGGGAGCAGTGAAAGCAACGATGGATGCACCAATGTAAAGGTGATTGTGTGCTGAACAGGTCCAGCACCAGCTTTCAATCCTGGCTCTTCTGCTGTGGGAGCAGAAGCCAAACGTTCGTGCTGTACTCACTGTGCTGCTGGGCAGCTGAAAGCGACCAGCTGAGAATTTGGATTCAAATGGACTTTTAGGTATGAAACCGAGGAGAGACTGCAATGATGGTGACACCGTTGCAAAGCAGCCTGTGTGCTGAAGAGGCCCAGCACTAGCTTTCCCTGCTGGTTCTTCTGCTGTGGGAGCAGATGCCACTGTTCATTCTGTGCTGACTGTGTTGCTGCGCAGCAGAGAGCAGGCTCTGGACTGATTCCATTCCAATGGTTTTCCTGTATGAAAGGGAGCAGTGAAAGCAACGATGGATGCACCGATATAAAAGTGATTGTGTGCTGAACAGGTCCAGCACCAGCTTTCCCTCCTGGCTCTTCTGCTGTGGGAGCAGAGGCCAAACGTTCGTGCTGTGCTCACTGGGCTGCTGGTCAGCTGAAAGCGACCAGCTGAGAATTTGGATTCAAATGGACTTTTAGGTATGAAACCGAGGAGAGACTGCAATGATGGTGACACCGTTGCAAAGCAGCCTGTGTGCTGAAGAGGCCCAGCACTAGCTTTCCCTGCTGGTTCTTCTGCTGTGGGAGCAGATGCCACTGTTCTTTCTGTGCTGACTGTGTTGCTGCGCAGCAGAGAGCAGGCTCTGAACTGATTCCATTCAAATGCTTTTCCTGTATGAAAGGGAGCAGTGAAAGCAACGATGGATGCACCAATGTAAAGGTGATTGTGTGCTGAACAGGTCCAGCACAAGCTTTCAATCCTGGCTCTTCTGCTGTGGGAGCAGAAGCCAAACGTTCGTGCTGTACTCACTGTGCTGCCTGCAGCTGAGAGCGACCAGCTGAGAATTTGGATTCAAATGGACTTTTAGGTATGAAACCGAGGAGAGACTGCAATGATGGTGACACCGTTGCAAAGCAGCCTGTGTGCTGAAGAGGCCCAGCACTAGCTTTCCCTGCTGGTTCTTCTGCTGTGGGAGCAGATGCCACTGTTCTTTCTGTGCTGTGTGTGTTGCTGCGCAGCAGAGAGCAGGCTCTGAACTGATTCCATTCAAATGCTTTTCCTGTATGAAAGGGAGCAGTGAAAGCAACGATGGATGCACCAATGTAAAGGTGATTGTGTGCTGAACAGGTCCAGCACAAGCTTTCAATCCTGGCACTTCTGCTGTGGGAGCAGAGGCCAAACGTTCGTGCTGTACTCACTGTGCTGCCTGGGCAGCTGAGAGCGACCAGCTGAGAATTTGGATTCAAATGGACTTTTAGGTATGAAACCGAGGAGAGACTGCAATGATGGTGACACCGTTGCAAAGCAGCCTGTGTGCTGAAGAGGCCCAGCACTAGCTTTCCCTGCTGGTTCTTCTGCTGTGGGAGCAGATGCCACTGTTCGTTCTGTGCTGACTGTGTTGCTGCCAGCAGAGAGCAGGCTCTGAACTGATTCCATTCAAATGCTTTTCCTGTATGAAAGGGAGCAGTGAAAGCAACGATGGATGCACCAATGTAAAGGTGATTGTGTGCTGAACAGGTCCAGCACCAGCTTTCAATCCTGGCTCTTCTGCTGTGGGAGCAGAAGCCAAACATTCGTGCTGTACTCACTGTGCTGCCTGCAGCTGAGAGCGACCAGCTGAGAATTTGGATTCAAATGGACTTTTAGGTATGAAACCGAGGAGAGACTGCAATGATGGTGACACCGTTGCAAAGCAGCCTGTGTGCTGAAGAGGCCCAGCACTAGCTTTCCCTGCTGGTTCTTCTGCTGTGGGAGCAGATGCCACTGTTCTTTCTGTGCTGACTGTGTTGCTGCCAGCAGAGAGCAGGCTCTGAACTGATTCCATTCAAATGCTTTTCCTGTATGAAAGGGAGCAGTGAAAGCAACGATGGATGCACCAATGTAAAGGTGATTGTGTGCTGAACAGGTCCAGCACAAGCTTTCAATCCTGACACTTCTGCTGTGGGAGCAGAGGCCAAACGTTCGTGCTGTACTCACTGTGCTGCTGGGCAGCTGAAAGCGACCAGCTGAGAATTTGGATTCAAATGGACTTTTAGGTATGAAACCGAGGAGAGACTGCAATGATGGTGACACCGTTGCAAAGCAGCCTGTGTGCTGAAGAGGCCCAGCACTAGCTTTCCCTGCTGGTTCTTCTGCTGTGGGAGCAGATGCCACTGTTCTTTCTGTGCTGACTGTGTTGCTGCGCAGCAGAGAGCAGGCTCTGGACTGATTCCATTCAAATGCTTTTCCTGTATGAAAGGGAGCAGTGAAAGCAACGATGGATGCACCGATGTAAAAGTGACTGTGTGCTGAACAGGTCCAGCACCAGCTTTCAATCCTGGCTCTTCTGCTGTGGGAGCAGAGGCCAAACGTTCGTGCTGTACTCACTGTGCTGCTGGGCAGCTGAAAGCGACCAGCTGAGAATTTGGATTCAAATGGACTTTTAGGTATGAAACCGAGGAGAGACTGCAATGATGGTGACACCGTTGCAAAGCAGCCTGTGTGCTGAAGAGGCCCAGCACTAGCTTTCCCTGCTGGTTCTTCTGCTGTGGGAGCAGATGCCACTGTTCATTCTGTGCTGACTGTGTTGCTGCGCAGCAGAGAGCAGGCTCTGGACTGATTCCATTCAAATGCTTTTCCTGTATGAAAGGGAGCAGTGAAAGCAACGATGGATGCACCAATGTAAAGGTGATTGTGTGCTGAACAGGTCCAGCACCAGCTTTCCCTCCTGGCTCTTCTGCTGTGGGAGCAGAGGCCAAACGTTCGTGCTGTACTCACTGTGCTGCCTGCAGCTGAGAGCGACCAGCTGAGAATTTGGATTCAAATGGACTTTTAGGTATGAAACCGAGGAGAGACTGCAATGATGGTGACACCGTTGCAAAGCAGCCTGTGTGCTGAAGAGGCCCAGCACTAGCTTTCCCTGCTGGTTCTTCTGCTGTGGGAGCAGATGCCACTGTTCATTCTGTGCTGACTGTGTTGCTGCGCAGCAGAGAGCAGGCTCTGGACTGATTCCATTCAAATGCTTTTCCTGTATGAAAGGGAGCAGTGAAAGCAACGATGGATGCACCAATGTAAAGGTGATTGTGTGCTGAACAGGTCCAGCACCAGCTTTCAATCCTGGCTCTTCTGCTGTGGGAGCAGAAGCCAAACGTTCGTGCTGTACTCACTGTGCTGCTGGGCAGCTGAAAGCGACCAGCTGAGAATTTGGATTCAAATGGACTTTTAGGTATGAAACCGAGGAGAGACTGCAATGATGGTGACACCGTTGCAAAGCAGCCTGTGTGCTGAAGAGGCCCAGCACTAGCTTTCCCTGCTGGTTCTTCTGCTGTGGGAGCAGATGCCACTGTTCTTTCTGTGCTGACTGTGTTGCTGCGCAGCAGAGAGCAGGCTCTGAACTGATTCCATTCAAATGCTTTTCCTGTATGAAAGGGAGCAGTGAAAGCAACGATGGATGCACCAATGTAAAGGTGATTGTGTGCTGAACAGGTCCAGCACAAGCTTTCAATCCTGGCTCTTCTGCTGTGGGAGCAGAGGCCAAACGTTCGTGCTGTACTCACTGTGCTGCTGGGCAGCTGAAAGCGACCAGCTGAGAATTTGGATTCAAATGGACTTTTAGGTATGAAACCGAGGAGAGACTGCAATGATGGTGACACCGTTGCAAAGCAGCCTGTGTGCTGAAGAGGCCCAGCACTAGCTTTCCCTGCTGGTTCTTCTGCTGTGGGAGCAGATGCCACTGTTCATTCTGTGCTGACTGTGTTGCTGCGCAGCAGAGAGCAGGCTCTGGACTGATTCCATTCCAATGGTTTTCCTGTATGAAAGGGAGCAGTGAAAGCAACGATGGATGCACCGATATAAAAGTGACTGTGTGCTGAACAGGTCCAGCACCAGCTTTCCCTCCTGGCTCTTCTGCTGTGGGAGCAGAGGCCAAACGTTCGTGCTGTACTCACTGGGCTGCTGGGCAGCTGAAAGCGACCAGCTGAGAATTTGGATTCAAATGGACTTTTAGGTATGAAACCGAGGAGAGACTGCAATGATGGTGACACCGTTGCAAAGCAGCCTGTGTGCTGAAGAGGCCCAGCACTAGCTTTCCCTGCTGGTTCTTCTGCTGTGGGAGCAGATGCCACTGTTCATTCTGTGCTGACTGTGTTGCTGCGCAGCAGAGAGCAGGCTCTGAACTGATTCCATTCAAATGCTTTTCCTGTATGAAAGGGAGCAGTGAAAGCAACGATGGATGCACCAATGTAAAAGTGACTGTGTGCTGAACAGGTCCAGCACCAGCTTTCCCTCCTGGCTCTTCTGCTGTGGGAGCAGAGGCCAAACGTTCGTGCTGTACTCACTGTGCTGCCTGCAGCTGAGAGCGACCAGCTGAGAATTTGGATTCAAATGGACTTTTAGGTATGAAACCGAGGAGAGACTGCAATGATGGTGACACCGTTGCAAAGCAGCCTGTGTGCTGAAGAGGCCCAGCACTAGCTTTCCCTGCTGGTTCTTCTGCTGTGGGAGCAGATGCCACTGTTCATTCTGTGCTGACTGTGTTGCTGCCAGCAGAGAGCAGGCTCTGGACTGATTCCATTCAAATGCTTTTCCTGTATGAAAGGGAGCAGTGAAAGCAACGATGGATGCACCAATGTAAAGGTGATTGTGTGCTGAACAGGTCCAGCACCAGCTTTCCCTCCTGGCTCTTCTGCTGTGGGAGCAGAGGCCAAACGTTCGTGCTGTACTCACTGTGCTGCCTGCAGCTGAGAGCGACCAGCTGAGAATTTGGATTCAAATGGACTTTTAGGTATGAAACCGAGGAGAGACTGCAATGATGGTGACACCGTTGCAAAGCAGCCTGTGTGCTGAAGAGGCCCAGCACTAGCTTTCCCTGCTGGTTCTTCTGCTGTGGGAGCAGATGCCACTGTTCATTCTGTGCTGACTGTGTTGCTGCGCAGCAGAGAGCAGGCTCTGGACTGATTCCATTCAAATGCTTTTCCTGTATGAAAGGGAGCAGTGAAAGCAACGATGGATGCACCAATGTAAAGGTGATTGTGTGCTGAACAGGTCCAGCACCAGCTTTCAATCCTGGCTCTTCTGCTGTGGGAGCAGAGGCCAAACGTTCGTGCTGTACTCACTGTGCTGCCTGCAGCTGAGAGCGACCAGCTGAGAATTTGGATTCAAATGGACTTTTAGGTATGAAACCGAGGAGAGACTGCAATGATGGTGACACCGTTGCAAAGCAGCCTGTGTGCTGAAGAGGCCCAGCACTAGCTTTCCCTGCTGGTTCTTCTGCTGTGGGAGCAGATGCCACTGTTCATTCTGTGCTGACTGTGTTGCTGCGCAGCAGAGAGCAGGCTCTGGACTGATTCCATTCAAATGCTTTTCCTGTATGAAAGGGAGCAGTGAAAGCAACGATGGATGCACCGATGTAAAGGTGATTGTGTGCTGAACAGGTCCAGCACCAGCTTTCAATCCTGGCTCTTCTGCTGTGGGAGCAGAGGCCAAACGTTCGTGCTGTACTCACTGTGCTGCTGGGCAGCTGAAAGCGACCAGCTGAGAATTTGGATTCAAATGGACTTTTAGGTATGAAACGGAGGAGAGACTGCAATGATGGTGACACCGTTGCAAAGCAGCCTGTGTGCTGAAGGGGCCCAGGACTAGATTTTCCTGCTGGTTCTTCTGCTGTGGGAGCAGATGCCACTGTTCATTCTGTGCTGTCTGTGTTGCTGCGCAGCAGAGAGCAGGCTCTGAACTGATTCCATTCAAATGCTTTTCCTGCATGAAAGGGAGCAGTGAAAGCAACGATGGATGCACCAATGTAAAGGTGATTGTGTGCTGAACAGGTCCAGCACCAGCTTTCCCTCCTGGCTCTTCTGCTGTGGGAGCAGAGGCCAAACATTCGTGCTGTACTCACTGTGCTGCCTGCAGCTGAGAGCGACCAGCTGAGAATTTGGATTCAAATGGAGTTTTAGGTATGAAACCGAGGAGAGACTGCAATGATGGTGACACCGTTGCAAAGCAGCCTGTGTGCTGAAGGGGCCCAGGACTAGATTTTCCTGCTGGTTCTTCTGCTGTGGGAGCAGATGCCACTGTTCATTCTGTGCTGACTGTGTTGCTGCCAGCAGAGAGCAGGCTCTGGACTGATTCCATTCAAATGCTTTTCCTGCATGAAAGGGAGCAGTGAAAGCAACGATGGATGCACCAATGTAAAGGTGATTGTGTGCTGAACAGGTCCAGCACAAGCTTTCAATCCTGGCTCTTCTGCTGTGGGAGCAGAGGCCAAACGTTCGTGCTGTACTCACTGTGCTGCTGGGCAGCTGAAAGCGACCAGCTGAGAATTTGGATTCAAATGGACTTTTAGGTATGAAACCGAGGAGAGACTGCAATGATGGTGACACCGTTGCAAAGCAGCCTGTGTGCTGAAGAGGCCCAGCACTAGCTTTCCCTGCTGGTTCTTCTGCTGTGGGAGCAGATGCCACTGTTCATTCTGTGCTGTGTTGCTGCGCAGCAGAGAGCAGGCTCTGGACTGATTCCATTCAAATGGTTTTCCTGTATGAAAGTGAGCAGTGAAAGCAACGATGGATGCACCAATGTAAAGGTGATTGTGTGCTGAACAGGTCCAGCACAAGCTTTCAATCCTGGCTCTTCTGCTGTGGGAGCAGAAGCCAAACGTTCGTGCTGTACTCACTGTGCTGCTGGGCAGCTGAAAGCGACCAGCTGAGAATTTGGATTCAAATGGACTTTTAGGTATGAAACCGAGGAGAGACTGCAATGATGGTGACACCGTTGCAAAGCAGCCTGTGTGCTGAAGAGGCCCAGCACTAGCTTTCCCTGCTGGTTCTTCTGCTGTGGGAGCAGATGCCACTGTTCATTCTGTGCTGACTGTGTTGCTGCCAGCAGAGAGCAGGCTCTGAACTGATTCCATTCAAATGCTTTTCCTGTATGAAAGGGAGCAGTGAAAGCAACGATGGATGCACCAATGTAAAGGTGATTGTGTGCTGAACAGGTCCAGCACCAGCTTTCCCTCCTGGCTCTTCTGCTGTGGGAGCAGAGGCCAAACGTTCGTGCTGTACTCACTGTGCTGCCTGCAGCTGAGAGAGACCAGCTGAGAATTTGGATTCAAATGGACTTTTAGGTATGAAACCGAGGAGAGACTGCAATGATGGTGACACCGTTGCAAAGCAGCCTGTGTGCTGAAGAGGCCCAGCACTAGCTTTCCCTGCTGGTTCTTCTGCTGTGGGAGCAGATGCCACTGTTCATTCTGTGCTGACTGTGTTGCTGCGCAGCAGAGAGCAGGCTCTGGACTGATTCCATTCAAATGCTTTTCCTGTATGAAAGGGAGCAGTGAAAGCAACGATGGATGCACCAATGTAAAGGTGATTGTGTGCTGAACAGGTCCAGCACCAGCTTTCCCTCCTGGCTCTTCTGCTGTGGGAGCAGAGGCCAAACGTTCGTGCTGTACTCACTGTGCTGCTGGGCAGCTGAAAGCGACCAGCTGAGAATTTGGATTCAAATGGACTTTTAGGTATGAAACCGAGGAGAGACTGCAATGATGGTGACACCGTTGCAAAGCAGCCTGTGTGCTGAAGAGGCCCAGCACTAGCTTTCCCTGCTGGTTCTTCTGCTGTGGGAGCAGATGCCACTGTTCATTCTGTGCTGACTGTGTTGCTGCGCAGCAGAGAGCAGGCTCTGTGATTCCATTCAAATGCTTTTCCTGTATGAAAGGGAGCAGTGAAAGCAACGATGGATGCACCAATGTAAAGGTGATTGTGTGCTGAACAGGTCCAGCACCAGCTTTCCCTCCTGGCTCTTCTGCTGTGGGAGCAGAGGCCAAACGTTCGTGCTGTACTCACTGTGCTGCCTGCAGCTGAGAGAGACCAGCTGAGAATTTGGATTCAAATGGAGTTTTAGGTATGAAACCGAGGAGAGACTGCAATGATGGTGACACCGTTGCAAAGCAGCCTGTGTGCTGAAGGGGCCCAGCACTAGATTTTCCTGCTGGTTCTTCTGCTGTGGGAGCAGATGCCACTGTTCATTCTGTGCTGACTGTGTTGCTGCGCAGCAGAGAGCAGGCTCTGAACTGATTCCATTCAAATGCTTTTCCTGCATGAAAGGGAGCAGTGAAAGCAACGATGGATGCACCAATGTAAAGGTGATTGTGTGCTTAACAGGTCCAGCACCAGCTTTCCCTCCTGGCTCTTCTGCTGTGGGAGCAGAGGCCAAACGTTCGTGCTGTACTCACTGTGCTGCTGGGCAGCTGAAAGCGACCAGCTGAGAATTTGGATTCAAATGGACTTTTAGGTATGAAACCGAGGAGAGACTGCAATGATGGTGACACCGTTGCAAAGCAGCCTGTGTGCTGAAGAGGCCCAGCACTAGCTTTCCCTGCTGGTTCTTCTGCTGTGGGAGCAGATGCCACTGTTCATTCTGTGCTGACTGTGTTGCTGCGCAGCAGAGAGCAGGCTCTGGACTGATTCCATTCAAATGCTTTTCCTGTATGAAAGGGAGCAGTGAAAGCAACGATGGATGCACCAATGTAAAGGTGATTGTGTGCTGAACAGGTCCAGCACCAGCTTTCCCTCCTGGCTCTTCTGCTGTGGGAGCAGAGGCCAAACGTTCGTGCTGTACTCACTGGGCTGCTGGGCAGCTGAAAGCGACCAGCTGAGAATTTGGATTCAAATGGAGTTTTAGGTATGAAACTGAGGAGAGACTGCAATGATGGTGACACCGTTGCAAAGCAGCCTGTGTGCTGAAGAGACCCAGCACTAGCTTTCCCTGCTGGTTCTTCTGCTGTGGGAGCAGATGCCACTGTTCGTTCTGTGCTGACTGTGTTGCTGCCAGCAGAGAGCAGGCTCTGAACTGACTCCATTCAAATGCTTTTCCTGTATGAAAGGGAGCAGTGAAAGCAACGATGGATGCACCAATGTAAAGGTGATTGTGTGCTGAACAGGTCCAGCACAAGCTTTCAATCCTGACACTTCTGCTGTGGGAGCAGAGGCCAAACGTTCGTGCTGTACTCACTGTGCTGCCTGCAGCTGAGAGCGACCAGCTGAGAATTTGGATTCAAATGGACTTTTAGGTATGAAACCGAGGAGAGACTGCAATGATGGTGACACCGTTGCAAAGCAGCCTGTGTGCTGAAGAGGCCCAGCACTAGCTTTCCCTGCTGGTTCTTCTGCTGCGGGAGCAGATGCCACTGTTCGTTCTGTGCTGTCTGTGTTGCTGCCAGCAGAGAGCAGGCTCTGAACTGATTCCATTCAAATGCTTTTCCTGTATGAAAGGGAGCAGTGAAAGCAACGATGGATGCACCAATGTAAAGGTGATTGTGTGCTGAACAGGTCCAGCACAAGCTTTAAATCCTGACACTTCTGCTGTGGGAGCAGAAGCCAAACGTTCGTGCTGTACTCACTGTGCTGCCTGCAGCTGAGAGCGACCAGCTGAGAATTTGGATTCAAATGGACTTTTAGGTATGAAACCGAGGAGAGACTGCAATGATGGTGACACCGTTGCAAAGCAGCCTGTGTGCTGAAGAGGCCCAGCACTAGCTTTCCCTGCTGGTTCTTCTGCTGTGGGAGCAGATGCCACTGTTCATTCTGTGCTGACTGTGTTGCTGCGCAGCAGAGAGCAGGCTCTGAACTGATTCCATTCAAATGCTTTTCCTGTATGAAAGGGAGCAGTGAAAGCAACGATGGATGCACCAATGTAAAGGTGATTGTGTGCTGAACAGGTCCAGCACAAGCTTTCAATCCTGACACTTCTGCTGTGGGAGCAGAGGCCAAACGTTCGTGCTGTACTCACTGTGCTGCCTGCAGCTGAGAGCGACCAGCTGAGAATTTGGATTCAAATGGACTTTTAGGTATGAAACCGAGGAGAGACTGCAATGAGACACCGTTGCAAAGCAGCCTGTGTGCTGAAGAGGCCCAGCACTAGCTTTCCCTGCTGGTTCTTCTGCTGTGGAAGCAGATGCCACTGTTCGTTCTGTGCTGACTGTGTTGCTGCCAGCAGAGAGCAGGCTCTGAACTGATTCCATTCAAATGCTTTTCCTGTATGAAAGGGAGCAGTGAAAGCAACGATGGATGCACCAATGTAAAGGTGATTGTGTGCTGAACAGGTCCAGCACAAGCTTTCCCTCCTGGCTCTTCTGCTGTGGGAGCAGAAGCCAAACGTTCGTGCTGTACTCACTGTGCTGCCTGCAGCTGAGAGCGACCAGCTGAGAATTTGGATTCAAATGGACTTTTAGGTATGAAACCGAGGAGAGACTGCAATGATGGTGACACCGTTGCAAAGCAGCCTGTGTGCTGAAGAGGCCCAGCACTAGCTTTCCCTGCTGGTTCTTCTGCTGTGGGAGCAGATGCCACTGTTCATTCTGTGCTGACTGTGTTGCTGCGCAGCAGAGAGCAGGCTCTGAACTGATTCCATTCAAATGCTTTTCCTGTATGAAAGGGAGCAGTGAAAGCAACGATGGATGCACCAATGTAAAGGTGATTGTGTGCTGAACAGGTCCAGCACCAGCTTTCAATCCTGGCTCTTCTGCTGTGGGAGCAGAAGCCAAACGTTCGTGCTGTACTCACTGTGCTGCCTGCAGCTGAGAGCGACCAGCTGAGAATTTGGATTCAAATGGAGTTTTAGGTATGAAACCGAGGAGAGACTGCAATGATGGTGACACCGTTGCAAAGCAGCCTGTGTGCTGAAGAGGCCCAGCACTAGCTTTCCCTGCTGGTTCTTCTGCTGTGGGAGCAGATGCCACTGTTCGTTCTGTGCTGACTGTGTTGCTGCGCAGCAGAGAGCAGGCTCTGAACTGATTCCATTCAAATGCTTTTCCTGTATGAAAGGGAGCAGTGAAAGCAACGATGGATGCACCAATGTAAAGGTGATTGTGTGCTGAACAGGTCCAGCACAAGCTTTAAATCCTGACAATTCTGCTGTGGGAGCAGAGGCCAAACGTTCGTGCTGTACTCACTGTGCTGCCTGCAGCTGATAGCGACCAGTTGAGAATTTGGATTCAAATGGACTTTTAGGTATGAAACCGAGGAGAGACTGCAATGATGGTGACACCGTTGCAAAGCAGCCTGTGTGTTGAAGAGGCCCAGCACTAGCTTTCCCTGCTGGTTCTTCTGCTGTGGGAGCAGATGCCACTGTTCTTTCTGTGCTGACTGTGTTGCTGCGCAGCAGAGAGCAGGCTCTGAACTGATTCCATTCAAATGCTTTTCCTGTATGAAAGGGAGCAGTGAAAGCAACGATGGATGCACCAATGTAAAGGTGATTGTGTGCTGAACAGGTCCAGCACAAGCTTTCAATCCTGGCTCTTCTGCTGTGGGAGCAGAAGCCAAACGTTCGTGCTGTACTCACTGTGCTGCCTGCAGCTGAGAGCGACCAGCTGAGAATTTGGATTCAAATGGACTTTTAGGTATGAAACCGAGGAGAGACTGCAATGATGGTGACACCGTTGCAAAGCAGCCTGTGTGCTGAAGAGGCCCAGCACTAGCTTTCCCTGCTGGTTCTTCTGCTGTGGGAGCAGATGCCACTGTTCATTCTGTGCTGACTGTGTTGCTGCGCAGCAGAGAGCAGGCTCTGAACTGATTCCATTCAAATGCTTTTCCTGTATGAAAGGGAGCAGTGAAAGCAACGATGGATGCACCAATGTAAAGGTGATTGTGTGCTGAACAGGTCCAGCACCAGCTTTCAATCCTGACACTTCTGCTGTGGGAGCAGAGGCCAAACGTTCGTGCTGTACTCACTGTGCTGCTGGGCAGCTGAAAGCGACCAGCTGAGAATTTGGATTCAAATGGACTTTTAGGTATGAAACCGAGGAGAGACTGCAATGATGGTGACACCGTTGCAAAGCAGCCTGTGTGCTGAAGAGGCCCAGCACCAGCTTTCCCTGCTGGTTCTTCTGCTGTGGGAGCAGATGCCACTGTTCTTTCTGTGCTGTGTGTTGCTGCCAGCAGAGAGCAGGCTCTGAACTGATTCCATTCAAATGCTTTTCCTGTATGAAAGGGAGCAGTGAAAGCAACGATGGATGCACCAATGTAAAGGTGATTGTGTGCTGAACAGGTCCAGCACAAGCTTTCAATCCTGACACTTCTGCTGTGGGAGCAGAGGCCAAACATTCGTGCTGTACTCACTGTGCTGCTGGGCAGCTGAGAGCGACCAGCTGAGAATTTGGATTCAAATGGACTTTTAGGTATGAAACCGAGGAGAGACTGCAATGATGGTGACACCGTTGCAAAGCAGCCTGTGTGCTGAAGAGGCCCAGCACCAGCTTTCCCTGCTGGTTCTTCTGCTGTGGGAGCAGATGCCACTGTTCATTCTGTGCTGACTGTGTTGCTGCGCAGCAGAGAGCAGGCTCTGGACTGATTCCATTCAAATGCTTTTCCTGTATGAAAGGGAGCAGTGAAAGCAACGATGGATGCACCAATGTAAAGGTGATTGTGTGCTGAACAGGTCCAGCACCAGCTTTCCCTCCTGGCTCTTCTGCTGTGGGAGCAGAGGCCAAACGTTCGTGCTGTACTCACTGTGCTGCCTGCAGCTGAGAGCGACCAGCTGAGAATTTGGATTCAAATGGACTTTTAGGTATGAAACCGAGGAGAGACTGCAATGATGGTGACACCGTTGCAAAGCAGCCTGTGTGCTGAAGAGGCCCAGCACTAGCTTTCCCTGCTGGTTCTTCTGCTGTGGGAGCAGATGCCACTGTTCTTTCTGTGCTGACTGTGTTGCTGCGCAGCAGAGAGCAGGCTCTGGACTGATTCCATTCAAATGCTTTTCCTGTATGAAAGGGAGCAGTGAAAGCAACGATGGATGCACCAATGTAAAGGTGATTGTGTGCTGAACAGGTCCAGCACCAGCTTTCCCTCCTGGCTCTTCTGCTGTGGGAGCAGAGGCCAAACGTTCGTGCTGTACTCACTGTGCTGCCTGCAGCTGAGAGAGACCAGCTGAGAATTTGGATTCAAATGGACTTTTAGGTATGAAACCGAGGAGAGACTGCAATGATGGTGACACCGTTGCAAAGCAGCCTGTGTGCTGAAGAGGCCCAGCACTAGCTTTCCCTGCTGGTTCTTCTGCTGTGGGAGCAGATGCCACTGTTCATTCTGTGCTGACTGTGTTGCTGCGCAGCAGAGAGCAGGCTCTGGACTGATTCCATTCAAATGCTTTTCCTGTATGAAAGGGAGCAGTGAAAGCAACGATGGATGCACCGATGTAAAGGTGATTGTGTGCTGAACAGGTCCAGCACCAGCTTTCAATCCTGACACTTCTGCTGTGGGAGCAGAGGCCAAACGTTCGTGCTGTACGCACTGTGCTGCCTGCAGCTGAGAGCGACCAGCTGAGAATTTGGATTCAAATGGACTTTTAGGTATGAAACCGAGGAGAGACTGCAATGATGGTGACACCGTTGCAAAGCAGCCTGTGTGCTGAAGAGGCCCAGCACTAGCTTTCCCTGCTGGTTCTTCTGCTGTGGGAGCAGATGCCACTGTTCATTCTGTGCTGACTGTGTTGCTGCGCAGCAGAGAGCAGGCTCTGGACTGATTCCATTCCAATGGTTTTCCTGTATGAAAGGGAGCAGTGAAAGCAACGATGGATGCACCGATATAAAAGTGACTGTGTGCTGAACAGGTCCAACACCAGCTTTCCCTCCTGGCTCTTCTGCTGTGGGAGCAGAGGCCAAACGTTCGTGCTGTACTCACTGTGCTGCTGGGCAGCTGAAAGCGACCAGCTGAGAATTTGGATTCAAATGGACTTTTAGGTATGAAACCGAGGAGAGACTGCAATGATGGTGACACCGTTGCAAAGCAGCCTGTGTGCTGAAGAGGCCCAGCACTAGCTTTCCCTGCTGGTTCTTCTGCTGTGGGAGCAGATGCCACTGTTCATTCTGTGCTGACTGTGTTGCTGCGCAGCAGAGAGCAGGCTCTGAACTGATTCCATTCAAATGCTTTTCCTGTATGAAAGGGAGCAGTGAAAGCAACGATGGATGCACCAATGTAAAGGTGATTGTGTGCTGAACAGGTCCAGCACCAGCTTTCCCTCCTGGCTCTTCTGCTGTGGGAGCAGAGGCCAAACGTTCGTGCTGTACTCACTGTGCTGCTGGGCAGCTGAAAGCGACCAGCTGAGAATTTGGATTCAAATGGACTTTTAGGTATGAAACCGAGGAGAGACTGCAATGATGGTGACACCGTTGCAAAGCAGCCTGTGTGCTGAAGAGGCCCAGCACTAGCTTTCCCTGCTGGTTCTTCTGCTGTGGGAGCAGATGCCACTGTTCATTCTGTGCTGACTGTGTTGCTGCGCAGCAGAGAGCAGGCTCTGAACTGATTCCATTCAAATGCTTTTCCTGTATGAAAGGGAGCAGTGAAAGCAACGATGGATGCACCAATGTAAAGGTGATTGTGTGCTGAACAGGTCCAGCACCAGCTTTCAATCCTGGCTCTTCTGCTGTGGGAGCAGAAGCCAAACGTTCGTGCTGTACTCACTGTGCTGCCTGCAGCTGAGAGCGACCAGCTGAGAATTTGGATTCAAATGGACTTTTAGGTATGAAACCGAGGAGAGACTGCAATGATGGTGACACCGTTGCAAAGCAGCCTGTGTGCTGAAGAGGCCCAGCACTAGCTTTCCCTGCTGGTTCTTCTGCTGTGGGAGCAGATGCCACTGTTCATTCTGTGCTGACTGTGTTGCTGCGCAGCAGAGAGCAGGCTCTGGACTGATTCCATTCCAATGGTTTTCCTGTATGAAAGGGAGCAGTGAAAGCAACGATGGATGCACCAATGTAAAGGTGATTGTGTGCTGAACAGGTCCAGCACCAGCTTTCCCTCCTGGCTCTTCTGCTGTGGGAGCAGAGGCCAAACGTTCGTGCTGTACTCACTGTGCTGCTGGGCAGCTGAGAGCGACCAGCTGAGAATTTGGATTCAAATGGACTTTTAGGTATGAAACCGAGGAGAGACTGCAATGATGGTGACACCGTTGCAAAGCAGCCTGTGTGCTGAAGAGGCCCAGCACTAGCTTTCCCTGCTGGTTCTTCTGCTGTGGGAGCAGATGCCACTGTTCATTCTGTGCTGACTGTGTTGCTGCGCAGCAGAGAGCAGGCTCTGAACTGATTCCATTCCAATGGTTTTCCTGTATGAAAGGGAGCAGTGAAAGCAACGATGGATGCACCAATGTAAAGGTGATTGTGTGCTGAACAGGTCCAGCACCAGCTTTCCCTCCTGGCTCTTCTGCTGTGGGAGCAGAGGCCAAACGTTCGTGCTGTACTCACTGTGCTGCCTGCAGCTGAGAGCGACCAGCTGAGAATTTGGATTCAAATGGACTTTTAGGTATGAAACCGAGGAGAGACTGCAATGATGGTGACACCGTTGCAAAGCAGCCTGTGTGCTGAAGAGGCCCAGCACTAGCTTTCCCTGCTGGTTCTTCTGCTGTGGGAGCAGATGCCACTGTTCATTCTGTGCTGACTGTGTTGCTGCGCAGCAGAGAGCAGGCTCTGAACTGATTCCATTCAAATGCTTTTCCTGTATGAAAGGGAGCAGTGAAAGCAACGATGGATGCACCAATGTAAAGGTGATTGTGTGCTGAACAGGTCCAGCACCAGCTTTCAATCCTGGCTCTTCTGCTGTGGGAGCAGAGGCCAAACGTTCGTGCTGTACTCACTGTGCTGCCTGGGCAGCTGAGAGCGACCAGCTGAGAATTTGGATTCAAATGGACTTTTAGGTATGAAACCGAGGAGAGACTGCAATGATGGTGACACCGTTGCAAAGCAGCCTGTGTGCTGAAGAGGCCCAGCACTAGCTTTCCCTGCTGGTTCTTCTGCTGTGGGAGCAGATGCCACTGTTCATTCTGTGCTGACTGTGTTGCTGCGCAGCAGAGAGCAGGCTCTGGACTGATTCCATTCCAATGGTTTTCCTGTATGAAAGGGAGCAGTGAAAGCAACGATGGATGCACCAATGTAAAGGTGATTGTGTGCTGAACAGGTCCAGCACCAGCTTTCCCTCCTGGCTCTTCTGCTGTGGGAGCAGAGGCCAAACATTCGTGCTGTACTCACTGTGCTGCCTGCAGCTGAGAGCGACCAGCTGAGAATTTGGATTCAAATGGACTTTTAGGTATGAAACCGAGGAGAGACTGCAATGATGGTGACACCGTTGCAAAGCAGCCTGTGTGCTGAAGGGGCCCAGGACTAGATTTTCCTGCTGGTTCTTCTGCTGTGGGAGCAGATGCCACTGTTCATTCTGTGCTGACTGTGTTGCTGCCAGCAGAGAGCAGGCTCTGGACTGATTCCATTCAAATGCTTTTCCTGCATGAAAGGGAGCAGTGAAAGCAACGATGGATGCACCAATGTAAAGGTGATTGTGTGCTGAACAGGTCCAGCACAAGCTTTCAATCCTGGCTCTTCTGCTGTGGGAGCAGAGGCCAAACGTTCATGCTGTACTCACTGGGCTGCTGGGCAGCTGAAAGCGACCAGCTGAGAATTTGGATTCAAATGGACTTTTAGGTATGAAACCGAGGAGAGACTGCAATGATGGTGACACCGTTGCAAAGCAGCCTGTGTGCTGAAGAGGCCCAGCACTAGCTTTCCCTGCTGGTTCTTCTGCTGTGGGAGCAGATGCCACTGTTCATTCTGTGCTGTGTTGCTGCGCAGCAGAGAGCAGGCTCTGAACTGATTCCATTCCAATGGTTTTCCTGTATGAAAGTGAGCAGTGAAAGCAACGATGGATGCACCGATGTAAAGGTGATTCTGTGCTGAACAGGTCCAGCACCAGCTTTCCCTCCTGGCTCTTCTGCTGTGGGAGCAGAGGCCAAACGTTCGTGCTGTACTCACTGTGCTGCCTGCAGAGTGACCAGCTGAGAATTTGGATTCAAATGGACTTTTAGGTATGAAACCGAGGAGAGACTGCAATGATGGTGACACCGTTGCAAAGCAGCCTGTGTGCTGAAGAGGCCCAGCACTAGCTTTCCCTGCTGGTTCTTCTGCTGTGGGAGCAGATGCCACTCTTCGTTCTGTGCTGACTGTGTTGCTGCGCAGCAGAGAGCAGGCTCTGAACTGACTCCATTCAAATGCTTTTCCTGTATGAAAGGGAGCAGTGAAAGCAACGATGGATGCACCAATGTAAAGGTGATTGTGTGCTGAACAGGTCCAGCACAAGCTTTAAATCCTGACAATTCTGCTGTGGGAGCAGAGGCCAAACGTTCGTGCTGTACTCACTGTGCTGCCTGCAGCTGATAGCGACCAGTTGAGAATTTGGATTCAAATGGACTTTTAGGTATGAAACCGAGGAGAGACTGCAATGATGGTGACACCGTTGCAAAGCAGCCTGTGTGTTGAAGAGGCCCAG
>NW_026916049.1:0-40928 GCF_034315485.1 Pezoporus occidentalis | reverse complement strand
AGCCTCTTGGCTCTGCACAAGCACCTGGCAGCCAGGTGGGACCCCAGAGCCCGGCACCCCCGAATCCGGCACCCCCTGCACCCCAAAATCCCAGCAGGGAGCCCCAAATCCCCCAAACCCAAACCCTGCAGCTCCAAATCTACTCCGGCTCAGTGCAGCGGCCAGAAGCCTCCTGAGGTCCACTCCCTCTGGCCCACTGAATTCACTACTGAACACAAAGCAATCGTGGTGCCCCCAAAATCCTGGGGTAACCCCAAATCTTCCTGAAGCAAAAGACTAGCAGGCAGGACCCCCAAAGTGAACTGCACTCTGCCATCACCAGAGGCCCCCCCAAATGAACCCAGGGACCCAAAATCCTGGAAGTCCCTCACCAAACAACCCTGCCCTGAACTGTGAGTGCCCCAAAAATCTGCTCCCCCCCCCAAAGCCACCCAGCCCCAAATTGTTCTTTGTTGCCCCCAAACCACACCTTATGGGGCACCCCAACCCCACCTCCCCCTCTGGCATCAAAGACCACCCCCAAGTAGGTCACGTGGGGGATGAGCAGGAGCACCTGCAGCAGGTACTGGAAGCTCTGTGAGGGGCTGTGAAGGACTGAGAGGGACTGGGAGCACCTGCAGCAGGGAGTGGGAGCACTGGGAGGGATTGGGAGTTGGGCACAGCCTCAAGCGGGAAGATGTGTGGCAGGGACTGGGAGCACTGGGATATTGAAACCCCAGCAGTATCTGGGGCCACAGTGGCCTGTATTGGTCTGTACTGGTGCAGACTGGTCTGTACTGCTCCATACCGGGATGTGTGAATTTGCGGAAAACCCCAAGTTGGGTGTGAGTGTTGATCTGCTGGTTTCTGCTTGGTTTCTGACAGTGCTCAGATGGAACTTTGACATCATGTAGTGCTTCCCACACTGCTGGTGCTGCTTCCCCTGCCTCTGTGGGGGAATCTCCTCTGATGAAGACATCATCTACATAATGGTACATTTCCACCTTGTGAGGAAGTGAGACCTTGTGTGGGTTTGTGGTGATCATGAGAGGGAGCTGAGTCCCCTTCCACCCCCAGGGCTACAATCCCAGGATGAGATGCCCCAACTGACCAGGCTGAATCCCTTCCTTCAGCAGGGGTAAAGGAGATCCCAGCCTGTCCTGGCCTGCCTGTCCTGTCTGATGAGGGGACAAGAAACAGGCTGCCTGCTGAAGTGGTTGTGTCACCACCCCTGGAGGTATTCAAAACACGTTCTAAGGGACATGGTTAATGTGTTGACTTGCCAGTGTTCTGTTAATGGTGAACTCGATGTTCTTAAGGGTCTTTTCCAGCCTAAATGATTCCATGATTCTACAAAATCTTGTTGTTTAGACCAAGCTGTCTCATCAGAGAAATGACACTGCAGGGAGGCAGTGTGTTTGCCATCTGAGGGAGGGAATATCAGTGCTTGCTTCAGACTGTTCCCCATGGGGTTCACCTGGAGCCCAGGGAGCACAAGGCTGCTCTGAGTTAGCTGGTGACTGGATGTGCTTCAGCAGCCATACACTGCCTGCTGTCCTCTGCAAAGGGATCCTAGTGTAGATCATGACAGACCATGTCTGTCTTTGCTGCTTTACAGCTGTTTTTCTTTTCCACTTGTGATGTTGCTGTCTTCAATGACATGTTAGTTTTCATCCCCTGCTACTTCAGTATCTGCCCACTTTGTCTGACCCACAGACTTTGTGTCAGTGGGGATCTGTCATTGTCTTTGAGCTGGGGGTGTTCAGCCTGGAGAAGAGAAGGCTCCAGGGAGACCTTACTAAGGCCATACCTAAACAGGGCCTACAAGAAATCTGGAGAGGGGCTTTTTACAAGGGCCTGTAGGGGCAGGACAAGGGGAATGGCTTTAACCTGAAAGAAGGGAGACTGAGATGAGCTCTTAGGCAGAAGCTCTTCCCTGTGAGGGTGCTGAGGCGCTGGCACAGGGTGCCCAGAGAAGCTGTGGCTGCCCCATCCCTGGCAGTGTTCAAGGCTGGGTTGGACCCAGGGGCTTGGAGCAAGTTGCTCTAGTGGAAGGTGTCCCTGCCCGTGGCAGAGGTTGGAGCTGAATGAGCCCTAAGGTCCCTTCCACCCCTGTACATAAATACTTAGTGCCTCTACAACTGAAGTGTTCTAGGGAGGTCAGGTTTTGATAAAAGCTACTGGTGTGCTGAATGCACAGTGGGTTGGTGTGATCCTGAACAGGGATTAGAGCTCAGCTGCAGCAGTGCCCCCTGGTGTCACAGAGAAGAGCTTGTGTTTCCTTCCTGTCACTGGTGTATTCCTTGGGAGAAGAGGTCCCAGCTATTTCTGGAGTCCCCAGCTGTGCAGTTCCTAGCAGGGCACTGCAGGTACAGCTGAAAATTGCCTGCCTGTTTCCTTGGTACATGGTTGAGTTGAGCTGGAGATAAATCTGACTCTGCAGTTCTAACACCAAAAGGAACTGTTCACCTTCATGTGCAGCAGACACACAGATCTCTTGCTGTGTCATGTGCACTTATCAGTTATTGAGGAAACTATCTATGGGCTGGGAAAGGAAAGAGCACAGGAGGGAATTCTTAGTTAATTGTTGTTCTTCCTGTTAAAACCTGTTGGGCTTTAGCATCTTGTTCCATATCTTCAATGGTAATAGGAATGTATTTGTGTTATTAAAGATAATATTTCATTTTCTACTCCCCTGTGTTCTTGGAGAAAGAGCAACAAGGGTCTCCCTCAATCCATCCTTCTCACAAAGTGGTGTGGTCACCTCTCGCCTCTGTGCTTCCAAACACAGTGCTGAATTCCAGTTATAAATTGAGGGAAATGGTTGGTTTACTCAGTTGTAAACAGTTTCTTAAATGTGTTTAAGTCCCATGATCTCTGCAAGGAGGTTTCTGCAATAACGCAACTTGTCCAGCTGATTTCCATGCTCTAATGTAGAGCAGAATATTTAACAAGAAACAGAACAGACTAGAAATGAGTGAAATTATGGTAGATTGTAAAATTCAGCTTGGTTCCAGTTGTTGTTGCTGACCATCCAGACAGGGTATCCCACAAGGATGTTGTCATGGTCAGTGTGTGGACTTGTTAGGGACAGGTTAATGGTTGGACTCGATGTTCTCAAGCGTCTTTTCAAATGAAATGATTCTGTGATTCTAAGAAAAGTTGATTTTTTGCCTTAACTCTGTCTCTCATCAGAGAAATGACACTGCAGGAAGGCAGTGTGTCTGCCAGCTGAGGGAGGGAACATCAGTGCATCAGTGCTTACTTCAGGCTGTTTCACTTGGGTTGCTTTTTCCTCCCCTGTCTCAGGAGACTGGTCCCCCTGGGATGGCATCTTTGCTGCCTCTCCTCACCCTGTCACTGGCATTTGGGACCCTGGTCAGTGGGACCCACAAGGCATGTTATGAAAATTCTCTTCCCCCTAGCTACTAGATCAACCAGTCTTTCAAGTATGAATAGGTCTTTTATTTATATATGTGTGTATATATATGTACACTGTAATGTGATGAGGTAGTGGATTTTTCCTGCAAGCTTCAGCCCAGGCCTGGAACTAGGACTTTTCTTTAGGGTATCTTAGAGCTGTCTGTGAAGGAGAAGGGGTATTGCAGCACAGCAGAAATAATGTCAGAATCCCAGCCCCTCCAGCATGTCTTTGAAACCCTCCCACTGTCCCGCACACCATTCATCAGTATCTCTTGCAGGACTGGCTCCAGGGGCATCTGCATCAACAGACAAGAGCAGGACTGCAGCAGAAGTAGCGTGAGCGCCTGGCAGAGTTTGACCAGGACTGGTCATTGGCAGTGAGGGCGCTGGTCTTTGTCCAAATGTGTGGTACGTGAGCGTTTGAAGGGCGTGAGAACCCTGTGTAAAACCACATTTGGGGTTCCCCGTGTGACTGGGACACCCTTGTAATTCTCTGCTTTGCATCCCAGGCTCTGGGCGCAGTGGGCACGGGCCACTTGTTGATTGTGGTGGCAGTTTGTCAAGGCAGAGGGGACACAGCCGACTGCCTGAAACGGCATCTTCCCAGAACGTGGGCCCCAGTCTTGCACTTGGGCCACAACAACCCCCTGCAACGCTCCAGGTTTGGGGAAGAGGGGCTGAAAACTGCTCATGGGAAAGGAGCTGGGGGTGCTGATTGATGGAGCCGAACATGAGCAGCTTGTGCCCAGGCAGCCAGGAAGCTCCCAGCATCCTGGCCTGGATCAGCACCAGTGCGGCAGCAGGGCCGGGGCAGTGGTTGTGCCCCTGCACTGAGCACTGCTGAGGCCGCACCTCGAATCCTGGGTTCAGTTCTGGGTCCTTCACTACAAGAGAGACATTGAGGTGCTGGAGGGGGGCAGAGAAGGGCAGCGGAGCTGGTGCAGGGCCTGGAGCACAGGGGTGATGGGGAAGGGCTGAGGAACCTGAGGTCTGGAGAAGTCTCAGGAGGGACCTGATTGCTCCCTGCAACTGCCTGAGAGGAGGATGGAGCCAGGAGGGGCTGGGCTCTGCTGCCAAGGAACAAGGGATGGGACAAGAGGAGACGGCCTCAGGCTGCACCAGAGGAGGTTTAGATGGAGCTGAGGAACAATTCCTGCCCCAGAGGGTGCTCAGGCATTGGAACAGGCTGCCCAGGGCAGTGGTGGAGTCACCATCCCTGCAAGTGTTCACACAGCGTGGAGACGAGGCCCTCAGTGCCATGGGTTAGTGGTGGCCTCAGCAGTGCTGGGGTAAGGGTTAGACTGGATGAGCTTAAAGGTCTTTTCCAACCTGGTTGATTCTATGATTCTGTGATCCTTTTTGCTGAGGCACCAGTGAACCAGGTATTTTCTGCTGGTGTTCCCTCAGTAAAGGGATGTGCTTCTAAACTTGGTGAGGGTTTGAAAGTTTGTTGTAACTCTGATGGCTCTGCATTTGCAAGCATCTGCAGTAGTCTGGAAACTTCAGTCTGTCCTTCAGGTAATTTCAGTTCCTCTGCAACCCCCGGTAGGTAGGCATGCCATTTTCTGCCAGTGGGTTTGTGCAGCTCCATCCTGAGGAGCAGCTCCCTTTGGGATACTGTCCAGTCAATTGAATGGATTGAATGGATGGTTTGTACCCATTGTTCTTGATCAGTGTTCTCAGTTTGCTTTACTGCTGGGACTAAAGACAGGAGTCCCTTTTCCCACTCAGAATATGTCGGTTCAGTGTCTTTGAAAGAGGTGACTTGAACATTAAAGTTCTTTTTTGGTTCGTCAGGGCCAGTCTGAACGGATCACAGGAAAAGCCATGCTCAGCAAAATCCCATTCTACTATGAGACAGTGGTGGGAGTGTACAGGCCCCAGGAACACGTATGGTTTTAATTCCTGTATTAGGTATTTCCTGCTTCTTCATGCTCTGGATTCCATTCCCATGGTTTTCCCTTTTATAACAGTGAGTACAGTGGGCAAGAAATGATAGAGAATCCAGGGCCATGTTTCCTCCAGTATCCTTGATGACCCATAAGCTGTTGTAATTCCTTCTCAGACTGGGGCATCTGCCCTTGTTCTGTTTTTCTGAAGGTGTCTGCAGCAATCACTGCACTGCTGCTATCCACCAAGTACCCTCCGATTTGACTGGTTTCTGCTTGGTTTCTGACATTCCTTTGGTGGAACGTCAACCTCTGCACCACGGAGTGCTTGCCACACTGCTGTTGCTGCAGTTCTTTGGGGCAATCTCCACTGATTAAGACATCATCTGCATAATGGTACATTTTCACCTTCTGAGGAAGTGAGACCTGTGGGTTTGTAATGGTCATGGGAGGGAGCTGAGTCCCCTTCCAGCCCCATGGCTACAATCCTAGGAGGAGATGCCTCAACTGACCAGGCTGAATCCCTTCCTTCAGCAGGGGTAAAGGAGATCCCAGCCTGTCCTGGCCTGGTTGTCCTGTCTGATGAGGGACAAGAAACAGGCTGCCCACAGGTATTGATGTGTCACCTTCCCTGGAAGAATTTAAAAGACATGTAGATTTGGCACTTCTGGACATGGCACAGTGCTGGACTTGACAGTGTTTGGTTAATTGTTGGACTCAATCTTAAGGGTCTTTTCCAACATAAATGATGCCATGATTCTACAAAATCTTGTTGTTTAGATCAAGCTGTCTCTCAGCTGAGAAATGACACTGCAGGAAGGCAGTGTGTCTCCCAGCTGAGGGAGGGAACATCAGTGCTTTTTAATGCATGAATGCATGATTACAATTCTTAGCGAAAAGAAGAAAATATTTATGAATTATGCTGTCACCTATTGGATAAGCTTTTCTGAGTGAGCATCTATACTCCCTGCTGAAGGATGAAACCTAGCCAGATTAGAAAAAGGCAGTAATCAGTGTAGGCTGGCCCAGTTCCAGAGCTAGGTAACACAGCCAAAACACAATAAAACAAAACTACCTACTTAACCTCACAGTAATTCTAGCAATATCAGAGAGTCTTCAGCAGAGGTGCACTGACACTAAGGAGGTTATTGATTTTTAATTTCTTTCTTTAAGCAAATGTATCTAAAGTAGTCATCCCTGAATAGCAAAACATATCAACAGCCAACTAGAAGATCATGCACAAAAGACAAAGATCACACTCCTGAAAGTCTGAGAGGCTTTATGCATGCTCGTGCCACATTCTTCAATCTCCAAAGGAGGTAATTTCTATCGATTCAGTAGAGACAGTAATGTGTGAATCTGATGCTACCCTGACCCCTCTTCCACCTTCAAAAGCAGCTCTAAAACCTTGAACAGTCAAATTCAAGCAGAAAGGCACCTCCGCTGCTGCCAAACAGATAGATAGCCTGTGCTTGAACTCAATTTACAAAACAGAAACATCACTGCATGTTAGCCACTTTAACAGATTCAAGTTTATTTTCAGAATATACATCTTCCTTCAGCAAACTGCAAAGCACAAACAGAATAAAAAAGCTGACAGAGACAGCAGCCTATAAGTGATACAGACACTGAAAGAACAAACTTTTTTTGGTACAAAGAGACTTGAGTAGTCTGCCTGTAGATGGAGATTCTGAGGAACAAGCCACAGCCAGGCATGATCTCAGGCTTATTTTCTTGTCAGTGTGGGAGGGAGAAGGAGGAATGAAGCACTTGGTCTGCGCTGTGTGTGGGGGGATAAGATGGTATTCAGAAGCTAGGATAATAATTTTAAATGAGGATCTGCAATGAGAAATCCCGCCACAAAGAGCATGGGAAGAGGGCAAAAAGTTAACAATAACTGAGGAGCAAGAGCTTGGGTTGGAATGGAAGGAACAGTGGGTTGGTTGGTTTGCTTTGGGGTGTGTGTGTTTGGCTTTTTGGGGGGTAGACGTGATGGTGTTCCTTTAAGTAGGTAGGGATTTTGTGGCTACTGTTCATATCCAACACGTGTGTGTATAATTTATTTACTTGTATTTTGCTGTACTTAGCAGCTTCTGGGTTTTACATGATACTTTGCTTGGGAAGGGATTGTATTTCATGATTCAAAGGGCACGTTACCTTAGATCTTCTGAAAAAGGGCCAATGTTTTTTTTGCTACTACATGAGTAAAAATATTTTTCATAGAAAATGCATTCCTCTGACTTCCTGAGTGGTAATGTAATAAGGACAGGAAAGACAAAGAACTGTTGACAAAAGTCATTCGATGACATTTGAGATAAATTGGTAAAATTTAGACTGGGTTCCTAATCAGGAGGATTTCAACACCTACAATTTAGAGCAGCTTTTTAATTTTACTGAAAGCTAACTTAGTACCTTTCTGGCCTAGTTTTAGTTGTCAGTAAAGTCACTCTTTCCAGTTGTCTTCCTATTTTCTCAGTAGCCTTTGATCTGTGAGGATCCGTCCCAGCAGCTGTGGCTATCAGCTTCAATGTTTCTAGTGACTTTGCTGCTACAGACTCTAACCAGGAAAATACTGAAAACCTCTTGATAGCCTTCATGACATGATGTGATGTGGCTTGTTCTTCAGATGGCACCATGTCTTGAATGCAGACATCTGCTGCCAGTGACTACACCCACTTGCATTGGATGGGAGTCACCAATAGCTCCACAGGTGCAGCCCCAAACCAACATCTGCATAAAGGGAATTGAGAAGAACTCTAACAAAAGAGCAATTTACCTCCTGGCATGCGTGTTTCTAACAGGTGACTTCATTAAAACAGTTTGATCCAGCTTGGGTTTCTCTAATTACATTGTGAAAGCTTTAAGGGTCAGTAGGATTCAAACCAGATTGAATAGAAATAAGCATTAAAGGTAAACCACGTAAGCTGAGGAAGGCATCTTGAAGAGCATAGGAGGTAGCAGCGTGAAAGACAGGAAAGTACACTTGTGTTCAGTAAGGAGATATTCTGTGATTCTATTGTCTATGGCCTTAGCGTTACTGAGCATTTGAAGTTTATTAAATAGGTCCTCATTACCCTGCTTCCCTCAGTTGATTGTGAGTTGAAAATAACTTGTCACCATGATCCATGGATTTGTGATGGGCAGGCACTACGGCCTATCTAAAACCTGAAGCCCACAGCACAGACTTGAAGGATCTCTGCTATCTGCAGGGCTGAATAAGCACAGCACGTTCTAAGATCAAGTCCTCTTCTTGTTAGTGTTGTTCACAGTTTGCAGATACCATGTGAAACGCATTCTTCTCTACTTAAAAGGGTGTCGTGGTTTAAACCCAGTCAGGTAACTCGTTCACTGACCCCCCCCTTCTTTCCTTCCCCCTACTCCCGGAGGGACGGAGAGGAGAATCGAGAAGAATGCAACTCCCACGGGTTGAGATAAGAACAGTTTAGTAACTAAGGTATAACACAGATCACTACTGCTGCCACCAATGATAATAATGATAAAGGAAATAACAAGGGAAGAGAATACAACACCTCAGCACCAGCTGACCGATAACTCGCCCCCCAAGCCCGACCAAGCTCCTCCAACCCTGCAGTCTCCCAGCCCTTCTGGCTCACTCCCAGTTACATCCTGGGCATGACGTGCTGTGGTATGGAATACCTCTTTGGTCAGTTTGGGTCAGGTGTCCTGTCTCTGCTTCCTCCTGGCTTCCCCTCCTCCCTGGCAGAGCATGAGGCTCACAAAGTCCTTGGTCAAACCAAAACATCACTATCAGTTCTGTTCCCAGGCCGAAAGTCAAAACACTGCACTGCACCAGCTACCAAGAAGGAGAAACATGACTGCTACTGCTGAACCCAGGACAAAGGGCAAAGTAATTTGTCAGGCGTGTGGCACGTGAAATCTTCACCATAAACACTGTGTGACTTGTGCAAGCAAGCTGCCTGAAATACAGACGCTGAGGCTTCTTGCATCAATCACAGCAGGGTTAATCAAATCAAAGCACAACATTCTTTTTCTCTGGAAAACTGAAGTCACAGCCCTGTGTTCTGTTACACAGCTGATCTGTTCATTTGGGTTTAACAGCTCAGCAACAAGCTGAGTCTTTTGCTTCGCTCGAGATGAGTAAAAGAAACAATTCTGAAAATCTTCTTGCCCATTTTCCCCTGTTTCTTTTGGAAGCAGCACTTAAAGGCTGGCGATCAGATTCATTCTGAGCCGTGTTTGCACAAGAAGCCTTCTTGTGGAATAAATCTGAGTGCCTTGGAGTCCTTCCTACGATTCCATTTCTGTTTCATTCCATTTATGCTTACAAAGCATTAAGTCTGTTAAGGAAGGAGCATCTGCCTTTGACCCCCTCACCTCATCAGAATCCTCACTTCTGCAGAGTGCAAAGCTCTGTCTCTGCACACACAGAGGCGAGGATCTTGACTTCAGACTGATCCAAGAGGCAAACTAAACCAACCCATCCTTCTGGCTAGGCAAAAGTCACTGCAGTTTCCTAACCCAGCAAAGCAGCTGCAAATCTAGTGCCTGAGCAGTATGGCCTGAGTGGTCTCTTTCAGGTCACTTGGGGGTCAGTTGTGGGTCTGAGGAGGGTCTCTTGAGGGGTAGTTGTGGGTCTGGGTGGTCACTGTGGGGACAGTTGTGGGCCTGGGGAGTCACTAGGGGTTCACTTGGGGGGCAGTTGTGGGTCTGGGTGATCACTTGGCGGTAACCTAGGGGGCAGTTTTAGGTCTGGAAGGTCACTTGGGGGGCAGTGGTGGGTCTGGGGAGTTAAGGGGAGCATCACTTGGGGGCAGTTGTGGGTATGGGGGTTCACTTGGGTGCCACTTGTGGGGCAGTTGTGGGTATGTGGGCTCAGTTGGGGATCACTTGGAGGGCAGTTGTGGGTCTGTGCAGTCACAGGGGGGTCACTTGGGGGCAGTTGTGGGTATGGGGAGTCACCAGGAGCCAGTTTTGGATCTGAGAGGTCACTTGGGGGCAGTTGTGGGTCTGAGGGGTCAATTGGGGGGCAGTTGGAGGGCAGTTGTAGTTTTGGGGAAGCACTTGGGGATAACTTGGAGGGCAGTTGTGGGCTTCACTTGGGGCGCAGTTGTGGTCTGGGGTTTGACTGGCGAGGCAGTGTTGGTTCTGGGGGCATCATTTAGTGGGCAGTTGTGGGTCTGGGGAGTCATTAGGAGGGCACTTTGGGGGTAGTTGTGGCTCGATGGGGGCAACTTGAAGGGCAGTTGTGGGTATGGGGTTCACTTGGGGGGCAGTTGTGGGTCAGGGTGGTCACTTGTGGGTCAGTTGTGGGTATGGGGGCTCACTTGGGGCTCACTTGGAGGGCAGTTGTGGGTCTGTGCAGTCACAGGGGGGGTCACTTGGGGGGCAGTTGTGGGTATGGGGAGTCACCAGGGGCCAGTTTTGGATCTGAGGGGTCACTTGGGGGCAGTTGTGGGTCTGAGTGTTCAATTGGGGGCACTTGGAGGGCAGTTGTGGTTTTGGGGAAGCACTTGGGGATAACTTGGAGGGCAGTTGTGTGCTTCACTTGGGGGGCAGTTGTGGGTCTGGGAGGTCACTTGGGGGCAGTTGTGGGTCTGAGTTGTCACTCGGGGGGCAGTTGTGGGGCTGTTGTAGGTCTGGGAGATGGCTGGAGGGCAGCTCTGGGTCTTGGGGGTCACTTGGAGGGCAGTTGTGGGTCTGGGATTTCATTTGGGGGACACTTAGGGAACTGTTGTTGGTCTGAGGGTCACTAGGGGGTCACTTGGGAGCAGTGTTTGGTCTAGGATGTTACAAGGGTCACCTGGGGGGCAGTTGTGGGTCTGGGGAGTACCCGCAGAGCATGAGGCTTGGTTTGGAGAAGCCTCACTGCTCGTCAGTGAGGTTGCAGTAGCGGCAGTGTCTGTCTCAAGCATTGGAGTAGCCCCATTGCTGTGGCTGGCACTGCAGCAGCTGCTGTGCTTGTTGCAGTGGCTGGAATAGCTGCAGAGTTTATGCCTGTCGTTGCCATGTAGTAGCCACTGTCCCAATCACTGGGGTTGCAGTAGCCGCAGGGCTTGTGGCTGGCAATGAGAAGCCGCAGTGCTTGTGGCTGGCACTGGAGAAGCCTCACAGCTTGTTGATGTGGTTGGAATACCTGCAGTGCCTGTCTTTGGAGTTGTAGGAGCCACAGCACCTGTCCTTGGCATTGGAGTAGCACATGGGCCTGCTGCCATGGTTGCAGTAGGCACAGTTCTTAGGGCTTGGGTTGGAGAAGCCTCACTGTTTGTTGATGGGGCTCCAGGAGCAGCAGTGTGTGTCACTGGTGTTGGAGAGGCTGCAGTGGTTGTGGCTTGCACTGGAGTAGCTGCAGTGTTTGTGGCTGGGGTTGTCGTAGCCACTGTATACATAGCAGGCCTTAGAGTAGCGCCATTGCTCCTTCCCAGAGATAGAGTAGCTGCAGAGCTTAAAACTGGTGGTGGAGTAACTGCAGTCCTTGTGCCTGGGGCTGGATTAACTGCAGGGCATGTTGAATTGGGTCGCACCAGCCACAGTGCCTGTCCTCGGCGTTTGAGTGGCCGATGTGTCTGTCGCTGTATTTGTAGTACCTGCAGTGCATGTGGCTTGGGTTTGAGAAGCCTCACTGCTTGTCACTGAGTTTGGAGTAGCCACACTGCTTTTTTTGCCCTGGTTGGAATAGCAGCAGTGCATGTTGCTGGAGTTGTAGCTGTAGTGACAGTCCTTGCCATTGGAGTAGCCACGGTGCCTGTTGCCATTGTTGGTGTCACCGCAGTGGTTGTGGCTGGTGTTGGAGTAGCTGCAGTGCTCGTGGCTGGTGTTGGAGTAGCCGCTTTGTCTGTTGCTTTGCTGTCAGATCTTGTCTCTCCTCACTGCAGAGCATGAGAGACTGAATCAGCCTTGCTCAGGGTAAGTGCTAATCAGAAACCACTATACAATCGGTGTGTTACCAGCGTTATCCTCAGACTAAAGCCCAACCTCACCACTGCCCCAGCTACAAGGAGGATTGAGGCCTGGGCGCTGCGGACGGTGGCACAAGGTAGGCAGGAACCTCCTGCAACTGAGCAGCAGTTCCCGGATTCTCCCCAGAATGCCAGCACCTCATCAGGTGGTGCTTGTCCATGAGAGCTCGCGACAGGCCATCCCTGGACGATGTGTTCAACCACCCTTGGCTGCAAACATCTACTGCCCCAGGAGACAGCCGCCCTCCACCCTCACAGCCTGAGCCAGCAGCTGGGCAAGTAAGCTGGGGGTGCCTCTTGGGGGGAGTGTGGGGTTTGGGGGTTTTGGCAGGTTGGGTTTTGCGGAGAGCGGGTGGTTTTGGGTGTTTGGGGGTTTTGGGAGTTTGGTGAGGTTGGGTGTTTTGGGGGGACTTTTGCAGTTATTGGGGGGCTTGTGGGGATTGGTTTCTGGGTTCTTTGAAGAGCAATAGGTGTCAGAGGGACACCTCATAAGAGTTATATCTCCTCCTTGTAGCTGGGGCAGTGGTGAGGTTGGGCTTTAGTCTGAGGATAACGCTGGTAACACACCGATTGTATAGTGGTTTCTGATTAGCACTTACCCTGAGCAAGGCTGATTCAGTCTCTCATGCTCTGCAGTGAGGAGAGACAAGATCTGACAGCAAAGCAACAGACAAAGCGGCTACTCCAACACCAGCCACGAGCACTGCAGCTACTCCAACACCAGCCACAACCACTGCGGTGACACCAACAATGGCAACAGGCACCGTGGCTACTCCAATGGCAAGGACTGTCACTACAGCTACAACTCCAGCAACATGCACTGCTGCTATTCCAACCAGGGCAAAAAAAGCAGTGTGGCTACTCCAAACTCAGTGACAAGCAGTGAGGCTTCTCAAACCCAAGCCACATGCACTGCAGGTACTACAAATACAGCGACAGACACATCGGCCACTCAAACGCCGAGGACAGGCACTGTGGCTGGTGCGACCCAATTCAACATGCCCTGCAGTTAATCCAGCCCCAGGCACAAGGACTGCAGTTACTCCACCACCAGTTTTAAGCTCTGCAGCTACTCTATCTCTGGGAAGGAGCAATGGCGCTACTCTAAGGCCTGCTATGTATACAGTGGCTACGACAACCCCAGCCACAAACACTGCAGCTACTCCAGTGCAAGCCACAACCACTGCAGCCTCTCCAACACCAGTGACACACACTGCTGCTCCTGGAGCCCCATCAACAAACAGTGAGGCTTCTCCAACCCAAGCCCTAAGAACTGTGCCTACTGCAACCATGGCAGCAGGCCCATGTGCTACTCCAATGCCAAGGACAGGTGCTGTGGCTCCTACAACTCCAAAGACAGGCACTGCAGGTATTCCAACCACATCAACAAGCTGTGAGGCTTCTCCAGTGCCAGCCACAAGCACTGCGGCTTCTCATTGCCAGCCACAAGCCCTGCGGCTACTGCAACCCCAGTGATTGGGACAGTGGCTACTACATGGCAACGACAGGCATAAACTCTGCAGCTATTCCAGCCACTGCAACAAGCACAGCAGCTGCTGCAGTGCCAGCCACAGCAACGGGGCTACTCCAATGCTTGAGACAGACACTGCCGCTACTGCAACCTCACTGACGAGCAGTGAGGCTTCTCCAAACCAAGCCTCATGCTCTGCGGGTACTCCCCAGACCCACAACTGCCCCCCAGGTGACCCTTGTAACATCCTAGACCAAACACTGCTCCCAAGTGACCCCCTAGTGACCCTCAGACCAACAACAGTTCCCTAAGTGTCCCCCAAATGAAATCCCAGACCCACAACTGCCCTCCAAGTGACCCCCAAGACCCAGAGCTGCCCTCCAGCCATCTCCCAGACCTACAACAGCCCCACAACTGCCCCCCGAGTGACAACTCAGACCCACAACTGCCCCCAAGTGACCTCCCAGACCCACAACTGCCCCCCAAGTGAAGCACACAACTGCCCTCCAAGTTATCCCCAAGTGCTTCCCCAAAACCACAACTGCCCTCCAAGTGCCCCCAATTGAACACTCAGACCCACAACTGCCCCCAAGTGACCCCTCAGATCCAAAACTGGCCCCTGGTGACTCCCCATACCCACAACTGCCCCCCAAGTGACCCCCCCTGTGACTGCACAGACCCACAACTGCCCTCCAAGTGAGCCCCAAGTGAGCCCCCATACCCACAACTGACCCACAAGTGACCACCCTGACCCACAACTGACCCCAAGTGAGCCCCATACCCACAACTGCCCTTCAAGTTGCCCCCATCGAGCCACAACTACCCCCAAAGTGCCCTCCTAATGACTCCCCAGACCCACAACTGCCCACTAAATGATGCCCCCAGAACCAACACTGCCTCGCCAGTCAAACCCCAGACCACAACTGCGCCCCAAGTGAAGCCCACAACTGCCCTCCAAGTTATCCCCAAGTGCTTCCCCAAAACTACAACTGCCCTCCAACTGCCCCCCAATTGACCCCTCAGACCCACAACTGCCCCCAAGTGACCTCTCAGATCCAAAACTGGCTCCTGGTGACTCCCCATACCCACAACTGCCCCCAAGTGACCCCCCTGTGACTGCACAGACCCACAACTGCCCTCCAAGTGATCCCCAACTGAGCCCACATACCCACAACTGCCCCACAAGTGGCACCCAAGTGAACCCCCATACCCACAACTGCCCCCAAGTGATGCTCCCCTTAACTCCCCAGACCCACCACTGCCCCCCAAGTGACCTTCCAGACCTAAAACTGCCCCCTAGGTTACCGCCAAGTGATCACCCAGACCCACAACTGCCCCCCAAGTGAACCCCTAGTGACTCCCCAGGCCCACAACTGTCCCCACAGTGACCACCCAGACCCACAACTACCCCTCAAGAGACCCTCCTCAGACCCACAACTGACCCCCAAGTGACCTGAAAGAGACCACTCAGGCCATACTGCTCAGGCACTAGATTTGCAGCTGCTTTGCTGGGTTAGGAAACTGCAGTGACTTTTGCCTAGCCAGAAGGATGGGTTGGTTTAGTTTGCCTCTTGGATCAGTCTGAAGTCAAGATCCTCGCCTCTGTGTGTGCAGAGACAGAGCTTTGCACTCTGCAGAAGTGAGGATTCTGATGAGGTGAGGGGGTCAAAGGCAGATGCTCCTTCCTTAACAGACTTAATGCTTTGTAAGCATAAATGGAATGAAACAGAAATGGAATCGTAGGAAGGACTCCAAGGCACTCAGATTTATTCCACAAGAAGGCTTCTTGTGCAAACACGGCTCAGAATGAATCTGATCGCCAGCCTTTAAGTGCTGCTTCCAAAAGAAACAGGGGAAAATGGGCAAGAAGATTTTCAGAATTATTTCTTTTACTCATCTCGAGCGAAGCAAAAGACTCAGCTTGTTGCTGAGCTGTTAAACCCAAATGAACAGATCAGCTGTGTAACAGAACACAGGGCTGTGACTTCAGTTTTCCAGAGAAAAAGAATGTTGTGCTTTGATTTGATTAACCCTGCTGTGATTGATGCAAGAAGCCTCAGCGTCTGTATTTCAGGCAGCTTGCTTGCACAAGTCACACAGTGTTTATGGTGAAGATTTCACGTGCCACACGCCTGACAAATTACTTTGCCCTTTGTCCTGGGTTCAGCAGTAGCAGTCATGTTTCTCCTTCTTGGTAGCTGGTGCAGTGCAGTGTTTTGACTTTCGGCCTGGGAACAGAACTGATAGTGATGTTTTGGTTTGACCAAGGACTTTGTGAGCCTCATGCTCTGCCAGGGAGGAGGGGAAGCCAGGAGGAAGCAGAGACAGGACACCTGACCCAAACTGACCAAAGAGGTATTCCATACCACAGCACGTCATGCCCAGGATGTAACTGGGAGTGAGCCAGAAGGGCTGGGAGCCTGCAGGGTTGGAGGAGCTTGGTCGGGCTTGGGGGGCGAGTTATCGGTCAGCTGGTGCTGAGGTGTTGTATTCTCTTCCCTTGTTATTTCCTTTATCATTATTATCATTGGTGGCAGCAGTAGTGATCTGTGTTATACCTTAGTTACTAAACTGTTCTTATCTCAACCCGTGGGAGTTGCATTCTTCTCGATTCTCCTCTCCGTCCCTCCGGGAGTAGGGGGAAGGAAAAAGGGGGGGTCAGTGAACGAGTTACCTGACTGGGTTTAAACCACGACACCCTTTTAAGTAGAGAAGAATGCGTTTCACATGGTATCTGCAAACTGTGAACAACACTAACAAGAAGAGGACTTGATCTTAGAACGTGCTGTGCTTATTCAGCCCTGCAGATAGCAGAGATCCTTCAAGTCTGTGCTGTGGGCTTCAGGTTTTAGATAGGCCGTAGTGCCTGCCCATCACAAATCCATGGATCATGGTGACAAGTTATTTTCAACTCACAATCAACTGAGGGAAGCAGGGTAATGAGGACCTATTTAATAAACTTCAAATGCTCAGTAACGCTAAGGCCATAGACAATAGAATCACAGAATATCTCCTTACTGAACACAAGTGTACTTTCCTGTCTTTCACGCTGCTACCTCCTATGCTCTTCAAGATGCCTTCCTCAGCTTACATGGTTTACCTTTAATGCTTATTTCTATTCAATCTGGTTTGAATCCTACTGACCCTTAAAGCTTTCACAATGTAATTAGAGAAACCCAAGCTGGATCAAACTGTTTTAATGAAGTCACCTGTTAGAAACACGCATGCCAGGAGGTAAATTGCTCTTTTGTTAGATTTATTCTCAATTACCTTTATGCAGATGTTGGTTTGGGGCTGCACCTGTGGAGCTATTGGTGACTCCCATCCAATGCAAGTGGGTGTAGTCACTGGCAGCAGATGTCTGCATTCAAGACATGGTGCCATCTGAAGAACAAGCCACATCACATCATGTCATGAAGGCTATCAAGAGGTTTTCAGTATTTTCCTGGTTAGAGTCTGTAGCAGCAAAGTCACCAGAAACATTGAAGCTGATAGCCACAGCTGCTGGGACGGATCCTTACAGATCAAAGGCTACTGAGAAAATAGGAAGACAACTGGAAAGAGTGACTTTACTGACAACTAAAACTAGGCCAGAAAGGCACTAAGTTAGCTTTCAGTAAAATTAAAAAGCTGCTCTAAATTGTAGGTGTTGAAATCCTCCTGATTAGGAACCCAGTCTAAATTTTACCAATTTATCTCAAATGTCATTGAAAGACTTTTGTCGACAGTTCTTTGTCTTTCCTGTCCTTATTACATTACCACTCAGGAAGTCAGAGGAATACATTTTCTATGAAAAATATTTTTACTCATGTAGTAGCAAAAAAAACATTGGCCCTTTTTCAGAAGATCTAAGGTAACGTGCCCTTTTAATCATGAAATACAATCCCTTCCCAAGCAAAGTATCATGTAAAACCCAGAAGCTGCTAAATACAGCAAAATACAAGTAAATAAATTATACACACACGTGTTGGATATGAACAGTAGCCACAAAATCCCTACCTACTTAAAGGAACACCATCACCTCTACCCCCCAAAAAGCCAAACACACACACCCCAAAGCAAACCAACCAACCCACTGTTCCTTCCATTCCAACCCAAGCTCTTGTCGTTTGCTCAGCTCCTCAGTTATTGTTAACTTTTTGCCCTCTTCCCATGCTCTTTGTGGTGGGATTTCTCATTGCAGATCCTCATTTAAAATTATTATCCTAGCTTCTGAATACCATCTTATCCCCCCACACACAGCGCAGACCAAGTGCTTCATTCCTCCTCCTCCCTCCCACACTGACAAGAAAATAAGCCTGAGATCATGCCTGGCTGTGCCTTGTTCCTCAGAATCTCCATCTACAGGCAGACTACTCAAGTCTCTTTGTACCAAAAAAAGTTTGTTCTTTCAGTGTCTGTATCACTTATAGGCTGCTGTCTCTGTCAGCTTTTTTATTCTGTTTGTGCTTTGCAGTTTGCTGAAGGAAGATGTATATTCTGAAAATAAACTTGACTCTGTTAAAGTGGCTAACATACAGTGATGTTTCTGTTTTGTAAATCCAGTTCAGGCACAGGCTATCTATCTGTTTGGCAGCAGCGGAGGTGCCTTTTTGCTTGAATTTGACTGTTTAAGCTTTGAGAGTTGCTTTTGAAGGTGGAAGAGGGGTCAGGGCAGCATCAGATTCACACATTGCTGTCTCTACTGAATCGATAGAAATGACCTCCTTTGAAGATCGAAGAATGTGGCACGAGCATGCATAAAGCCTCTCAGACTTTCAGGAGTGTGATCTTTGTCTTTTGTGCATGATCTTCTAGTTGGCTGTTGATGTGTTTTGCTATTCAGGGATGACTACTTTAGATACATTTGCTTAAAGAAAGAAATTAAAAATCAATAACCTCCTTAGTGTCAGTGCACCTCTGCTGAAGACTCTCTGATATTGCCAGAATTACTGTGAGGTTAAGTAGGTAGTTTTGTTTTATTGTGTTTTGGCTGTGTTACCCAGCTCTGGAACTGGGCCAGCCTACACTGATTACTGCCTTTTTCCAATCTGGCTAGGTTTCATCCTTCAGCAGGGAGTATAGATGCTCATTCAGAAAAGCTTATCCAATAGGTGACAGCATAATTCATAAATATTTTCTTTTTGCTAAGAATTGTAATCATGCATTCATGCATTAAAAAGCACTGATGTTCCCTCCCTCAGCTGGGAGACACACTGCCTTCCTGCAGTGTCATTTCTCAGCTGAGAGACAGAGCTTGATCTAAACAACAAGATTTTGTAGAATCATGGACTCATTTATGTTGGAAAAGACCCTTAAGATTGAGCCCAACGATTAACCAAACACTGTCAAGTCCAGCACTGTGCCATGTCCAGAAGTGCCAAATCTACATGTCTTTTAAATACTTCCAGGGAAGGTGACACATCAATACCTGTGGGCAGCCTGTTTCTTGTCCCCTCATCAGACAGGACAGGCAGGCCAGGACAGGCTGGGATCTCCTTTACCCCTGCTGAAGGAAGGGATTCAGCCTGGTCAGTTGAGGCATCTCCTCCTAGGACTGTAGCCATGGGGCTGGAAGGGGACTCAGCTCCCTCCCATGACCATTACAAACCTACAGGTCTCCCTTCCTCACAAGGTGAAAATGTACCATTATGTAGATGATGTCTTAATCAGTGGAGATTGCCCCAAAGAACTGCAGCAACAGCAGTGTGGCAAGCACTCCGTGGTGCAGAGGTTGACGTTCCACCAAAGGAATGTCAGAAACCAAGCAGAAACCAGTCAAATCGGAGGGTACTTGGTGGATAGCAGCAGTGCAGTGATTGCTGCAGACACCTTCAGAAAAACAGAACAAGGGCAGATGCCCCAGTCTGGGAGGGAATTACAACAGCTTATGGGTCATCAAGGATACTGGAGGAAACATGGCCCTGGATTCTCTATCATTTCTTGCCCACTGTACTCACTGTTATGAAAGGGAAAACCATGGGAATGGAATCCAGAGCATGAGGAAGCAGGAAATACCTAATACAGGAATTAAAACCATACGTGTTCCTGGGGCCTGTACACTCCCACCACTGTCTCATAGTAGAATGGGATTTTGCTGAGCATGGCTTTTCCTGTGACCCGTTCAGACTGGCCCTGACGAACCAAAAAAGAACTTTAATGTTCAAGTCGCCTCTTTCAAAGACACTGAACCGACATATTCTGAGTGGGAAAAGGGACTCCTGTCTTTAGTCCCAGCAGTAAAGCAAACTGAGAACACTGATCAAGAACAATGGGTACAAACCATCCATTCAATCCATTCAATTGACTGGACAGTATCCCAAAGGGAGCTGCTCCTCAGGATGGAGCTGCACAAACCCACTGGCAGAAAATGGCATGCCTACCTACCGGGGGTTGCAGAGGAACTGAAATTACCTGAAGGACAGACTGAAGTTTCCAGACTACTGCAGATGCTTGCAAATGCAGAGCCATCAGAGTTACAACAAACTTTCAAACCCTCACCAAGTTTAGAAGCACATCCCTTTACTGAGGGAACACCAGCAGAAAATACCTGGTTCACTGGTGCCTCAGCAAAAAGGATCACAGAATCATAGAATCAACCAGGTTGGAAAAGACCTTTAAGCTCATCCAGTCTAACCCTTACCCCAGCACTGCCAAGGCAGTTCCCCAAAACTCACTGTAGGAGGCACAACATATTGGGAGATCTCACATGTGCCGAAAACAGGGGGTACCTTGGTCCCAGGGCACCCTGAGTCAGCCTGAGGCCGTCTCCTCTTGTCCCACTCTTGGGTTAGCAATGTTCCCTCAGGCTGGAGATGTTTTGAGGGGAAGAGTTTGGGGGTTCAGAGGGGATTTGGGCATTCAGGGGAGATCCCCAAAGCTCCCTGGGGTGGTGCAGGGATTTGGGGGACACCCAGTGTCCCAAAAGTAGGGGTTACATTTGTCCCAGGGTACCCTGACTCTTCAGTGCTCCTGTTGGCGCATGGCAGTAAATGGGGGGGATTTGGGGTTCAGGAGGTTTGACGGGATTTAGAGGTTCATGGGAATGTCCCCTCTGCCTTGACAAACTGCCACCACAATCCACAAGTGGCCCGTGCCCACTGCGCCCAGAGCCTGGGATGCAAAGCAGAGAATTACAAGGGTGTCCCAGTCACACGGGGAACCCCAAATGTGGTTTTACACAGGGTTCTCACACCCTTCAAACGCTCACGTACCACACACTTGGACAAAGACCAGCGCCCTCACTGCCAATGACCAGTCCTGGTCAAACTCTGCCAGGCGCTCACGCTACTTCTGCTGCACTCCTGCTCTTGTCTATTGATGCAGATGCCCCTGGAGCCAGTCCTGCAAGAGATACTGATGAATGGTGTGCGGGACAGTGGGAGGGTTTCAAAGACATGCTGGAGGGGCTGGGATTCTGACATTATTTCTGCTGTGCTGCAATACCCCTTCTCCTTCACAGACAGCTCTAAGATACCCCAAAGAAAAGTCCTAGTTCCAGGCCTGGGCTGAAGCTTGCAGGAAAAATCCACTACCTCCTCACATTACAGTGTACATATATATACACACATATATAAATAAAAGACCTATTCATACTTGAAAGACTGGTTGATCTAGTAGCTAGGGGGAAGAGAATTTTCATAACATGCCTTGTGGGTCCCACTGACCGGGGTCCCAAATGCCAGTGACAGGGTGAGGAGAGGCAGCAAAGATGCCATCCCAGGGGGACCAGTCTCCTGAGACAGGGGAGTTAAAACCAACCCAAGTGAAACAGCCTGAAGCAAGCACTGATGTTCCCTCCCTCAGCTGGCAGACACACTGCCTTCCTGCAGTGTCATTTCTCTGATGAGAGACAGAGTTAAGGCTAAAAATCAACTTTTCTCAGCATCACAGAATCATTTCATTTGAAAAGACCCTTGAGAACATTGAGTCCAACCATTAACCTGTCCCAAACTAGTCCACACGCTGACCATGACAACATCCTTGTGGGATACCCTGTCTGGATGGTCACCAACAGCAACTGGAACCAAGCTGAATTTTACAATCTACCATAATTTCACTCATTTCTATTCTGTTCTGTTTCTTGTTAAATATTCTGCTCTACATTAGAGCATGGAAATCAGCTGGACAAGTTGCGTTATTGCAGAAACCTCCTTGCAGAGATCATGGGACTTAAACACATTTAAGAAACTGTTTACAACTGAGTAAACCAACCATTTCCCTCAATTTATAACTGGAATTCAGCACTACTCTGTTTGGAAGCACAGAGGCAAGAGATGACCACACCACTTTGTGAGAAGGATGGATTGAGGGAGACCCTTGTTGCTCTTTCTCCAAGAACACAGGGGAGTAGAAAATGAAATATTATCTTTAATAACACAAATACATTCCTATTACCATTGAAGATATGGAACAAGATGCTAAAGCCCAACAGGTTTTAACAGGAAGAACAACAATTAACTAAGAATTCCCTCCTGTGCTCTTTCCTTTCCCAGCCCATAGATAGTTTCCTCAATAACTGACAAGTGCACATGACACAGCAAGAGATCTGTGTGTCTGCTGCACGTGAAGGTGAACAATTCCTTTTGGTGTTAGAACTGCAGAGTCAGATTTATCTCCAACTCAACTCAACCATGGACCAAGGAAACAGGCAGGCAATTTTCAGCTGTACCTGCAGTGCCCTGCTAGGAACTGCACAGCTGGGGACTCCAGAAATAGCTGGGACCTCTTCTCCCAAGGAATCCACCAGTGACAGGAAGGAAACACAAGCTCTTCTCTGTGACACCAGGGGTCACTGCTTCAGCTGAGCTCTAATCCCTGTTCAGAATCACACCAACCCACTGTGCATTCAGCACACCAGTAGCTTTTATCAAAAGCTGACCTCCCTAGAACACTTCAGTTGTAGAGGCACTAAGTATTTATGTACAGGGGTGGAAGGGACCTTAGAGCTCATCCAGCTCCAACCTCTGCCACGGGCAGGGACACCTTCCACTAGAGCAGCTTGCTCCAAGCCCCTGTGTCCAACCCAGCCTTGAACACTGCCAGGGATGGGGCAGCCACAGCTTCTCTGGGCACCCTGTGCCAGCGCCTCAGCACCCTCACAGGAAAGAGCTTCTGCCTAAGAGCTCATCTCAGTCTCCCTTCTTTCAGGTTCAAGCCATTCCCCTTGTCCTGCCCCTACAGGCCCTTGTAAAAAGCCCCTCTCCAGATTTCTTGTAGGCCCTGTTTAGGTATGGCCTTAGTAAGGTCTCCCTGGAGCCTTCTCTTCTCCAGGCTGAACACCCCCAGCTCAAAGACAATGACAGATCCCCACTGACACAAAGTCTGTGGGTCAGACAAGGTGGGCAGATACTGAAGTAGCAGGGGATGAAAACTAACATGTCATTGAAGACAGCAACATCACAAGTGGAAAAGAAAAACAGCTGTAAAGCAGCAAAGCAGACATGGTCTGTCATGATCTACACTAGGATCCCTTTGCAGAGGACAGCAGGCAGTGTATGGCTGCTGAAGCACATCCAGTCACCAGCTAACTCAGAGCATCCTTGGGCTCCCTGGGCTCCAGGTGAACCCCATGGGGAACAGTCTGAAGCAAGCACTGATGTTCCCTCCCTCAGATGGCAAACACACTGCCTTCCTGCAGTGTCATTTCTCTGATGAGACAGCTTGGTCTAAACAACAAGATTTTGTAGAATCCTGGAATCATTTAGGTTGGAAAAGACCCTTAAGAACATCGAGTTCACCATTAACAGAACACTGGCAAGTCAACACATTAACCATGTCCCTTAGAACGTGTTTTGAATACCTCCAGGGGTGGTGACACAACCACTTCAGCAGGCAGCCTGTTTCTTGTCCCCTCATCAGACAGGACAGGCAGGCCAGGACAGGCTGGGATCTCCTTTACCCCTGCTGAAGGAAGGGATTCAGCCTGGTCAGTTGGGGCATCTCATCCTGGGATTGTAGCCCTGGGGGTGGAAGGGGACTCAGCTCCCTCCCATGAACACCACAAACCCACACAAGGTCTCACTTCCTCACAAGGTGGAAATGTACCATTATGTAGATGATGTCTTCATCAGAGGAGATTCCCCCACAGAGGCAGGGGAAGCAGCACCAGCAGTGTGGGAAGCACTACATGATGTCAAAGTTCCATCTGAGCACTGTCAGAAACCAAGCAGAAACCAGCAGATCAACACTCACACCCAACTTGGGGTTTTCCGCAAATTCACACATCCCGGTATGGAGCAGTACAGACCAGTCTGCACCAGTACAGACCAATACAGGCCACTGTGGCCCCAGATACTGCTGGGCTTTCAATATCCCAGTGCTCCCAGTCCCTGCCACACATCTTCCCGCTTGAGGCTGTGCCCAACTCCCAATCCCTCCCAGTGCTCCCACTCCCTGCTGCAGGTGCTCCCAGTCCCTCTCAGTCCTTCACAGCCCCTCACAGAGCTTCCAGTA
Source organism: Pezoporus occidentalis (assembly GCF_034315485.1). Classification (NCBI taxonomy): domain Eukaryota; kingdom Metazoa; phylum Chordata; class Aves; order Psittaciformes; family Psittacidae; genus Pezoporus; species Pezoporus occidentalis. The sequence continues at coordinate 16,794 of NW_026916049.1, read as the reverse complement.
CCTGCTGCAGGTGCTCCTGCTCATCCCCCACGTGACCTACTTGGGGGTGGTCTTTTGGGGGGACACCCCAAATTAGGCACCCTGCTACTCTGGGGCCACCCTCCCCCCCAGCTCCCTGATGCCAGAGGGGGAGGTGGGGTTGGGGTGCCCCATAAGGTGTGGTTTGGGGGCAACAAAGAACAATTTGGGGCTGGGTGGCTTGGGGGGGGGGGGGGGGGAAGCAGATTTTTGGGGCACTCACAGTTCAGGGCAGGGTTGTTTGGTGAGGGACTTCCAGGATTTTGGGTCCCTGGGTTCATTTGGGGGGGCCTCTGGTGATGGCAGAGTGCAGTTCACTTTGGGGGTGCTACAGGCCCCCCATCTGGGGGTCCTGCCTGCTAGTCCTTTGCTTCAGGAAGATTTGGGGTTACCCCAGGATTTTGGGGGCACCATGACTGCTTTGTGTTCAGTAGTGAATTCAGTGGGCCAGAGGGAGTGGACCCTCCAAAAGTGTCACCCCAATAAAGGGGCACCCCAAAACCACACTGCCCCTCGCCAAAGGGCCCTGGAAACGTCCAAAGCAATTTTGGGGTCCCCCCAGTGTATTTGAGGTCTCAGAGCATTTTGGGGAACGCCAGGGCAGGTGCTGGGGGGACCCCACTTTTCAGAGCACCCCTTTCTCAGGAGGCTTCTGGCCGCTGCACTGAGCCGCGGCGGATTTGGAGCTCCAGGGTTTGGGTTTGGGGGATTTGGGCTCCCTGATGTTGCAGAATGACTCTAAGAGCAGAACCATAGAGCCCTGGAGGACTGTGCAAGCAAGGCAGGGGGTGGCCCCCACAGGTGGCCGGAGACCGGACCTGGGAGGAGAATGTGGAGGAAGCTGTGGGGGCTAACCAATACTGTTATGCCAAGAAGGAGTGGCTGAATACCACTCCTATATATGTGTGAACTGCGTCGCAAATAAAGTAGAAGTTGCTTATCACCCATATTGGGTTGGCCTGCCTGCTTCTCCTCGCCGCTTACAAATGGCGCCCGAACAGGGAAGCGGACTACAGGGCCCTGGTCGCTGGGGACCCGGATTACAGGGCTCCGACTAGCGGGGACCCGGGATACAGGGCCCCGACTAGCGGGGACCCGGATACAGGGCCCCGGTTTAACGGGGACCCGGGATACAGGGCCCCGGTTTAACGGGGACCCGGGATACAGGGCCCCAACTAGCTGGGACCCGGATACAGGGCCCCGGTTTAATGGGGACCCGGAACGGCGAGTGAATGACGCCGGCGGCAGCGGCCGGGAAGCACGGGCAATGCTGCTGCAGTGGCGTGACGGACCCGGGTGCTTGGACTAACCGAAAGGAGTCCGCCGCAGGGGCGAACCAGACACTGCTGCGTTGGGAGGCCGATCCGGAGACCGAGGTTACAGGATGACCCAGAAGAAGACGATCCGGAAAAGGCCGGCCATGAAAATGGACCGAGAGGTAGCCCTGGACTTATTACAGTGCTTTTTATAAAAGCGGGGAATTGAGCCCTGAACTTATTACAGTGCTTTTTATAAAAGCGGGGAACTGAGCCCTGAACTTTTTGCAGTGCTTTTTATAAAAGCGGGGAATTGAGCCTGAGACTCTAAAGCAGCTAGCAGGTCTACTGGCTGTAGGGAAAGCTAAGAGATTTTTTTTGCAGATCCTAATACAATATTTGAGAAGAGTGAGTGGCGAAAGTTTGGTGATGAACTATTTGACTCAGTGCTTAATGATTATAAAAAGGCAAAGAAACTCGGTAAACCACGGAGGGAAGTAATGAACTGTATAAAAAGATACAAGGCAGAAAAGAAAACTGCCGCGGTAGCAACGGAGAAACTAGGAACAGACGTCCCCGGTCGGTTGAAACCGGGGGAAGATTACAACTCATTTCCCCCAACTCGCGGAAGCACAGGGTTTCCCACCCACCCCCCCCCCCACCCCCCCCCCCCCCCCCCTTCCTTTTCTCCCCCTCCATCAGAAGGTGCCGTGGAGGAGGTGTAACCCCCTGCTCCCCCACCACCCCAGTTCCGAAAGTAGGGACTTTGAAAATGACAGAGAAAGTATATTAGAAGGGATACGTATGATAAATGTCGAGGAATCCGAAAGAAAGAGGGCGGTGCCTCGGCGCCGGATCGATTGCGGCGCCGTTTTGAAGCACGCAGTAGAAAATAGGGATCATGCGCTAGCGGGAGATTTAAAGGAACCGCGAGCCTCTCCAGCCCACTATGCCCTAGAGTGAAAAGATTTTTAACTCAGTCACGGAGGAGCCAGGTCTGCAGATGGCTACATACCGAATGGGAGACATCTGATAAGAAAGACACAGCTGCAAGCAACGGAGACCCCGAGTTCGGCGCAGGATCAGCCCCCGAATCCCCTGAATCCGATCCATATGTATATCCTCTGCTTCCAGACTCTGACTCTTCATCTCCCGGGTCGGTCTGCTCAGCCTTACTGGCCCTGGAGACGCTCAGCTGTAACAATGGGTAACCAAGGATGCGATCATTACTGGGGAATTTTCTGCAATGGGCATCTTTGCATATCCTGTGTTTACGACACAGCAGGGGGCTAAAGAGTGGGAAGCTCTTGATCTCAAAATAGTTAAGGAGGCCTGACAAACTGTGACCACGTATGCGTTAAAATCCTCTTATACTCAAGCTGTATATGTTATGATTTTTTCCTGCAATTGACAGGGGGAGCCCATACAGTTTCTCTGTGATACTCATGTACTAGAAGTTGGTAAATATAAGTATGTCCAGGTTTCTATCAACCCTTGGAGACCTTTGTAGATACTGCTGGCCACCTCTTGTGTGCAGCACAGGCTGGCCACCTGTGTCAGAATGAGTGTGCATTTTGGTGTAGTATAAAAGCCCAAGCCTCATACAATGTGGGGGAGGCAGAGCCTCTGCGGGGACTGCCATCGCATCTTCAACATGCTGCTGCAAGGTTGTAGTGTGTGCCTGCCACCTCGCACTGCAATGATGCTTCTCGGAGCTGGTTTGCTGTTAGTCTCCACAGGGTCCTTGTGCCACGTTCTGTACGTGGGACTGTGTAGTGGGAATAATAATTGTCTTTTTGTGTTTCAAATATTGAACTTGTGTGGAGTGTGCTTGTGGGATCCCACATGTGTGTGTGTGTGTGTGTGTGTGTGTGTGTGTGTTGAGGGCAATCGGTGTTTTGTGTATGGTTGGGTTTATTGTCAAAGTTTTTAAGGGGTAGCTGTTTAACATTTTGGGCATGAAAGAGTTAATGTAACAGTGTGGCTGCCGGCAGGTATTTATGGTTGCTGCTGAAGCGGGCAGGCGGCTGTAGCTGCTGCCCAGCAGGCCGGCTTTTGCAGGAATCCTGAACCAGGTCGCCACACCTTGCGAAGGCAACACTATATGACTGCTCTATGACTTTACTATGACTCCACTATGACTCCTCAATGACTCCTCCATGACTTCTCTATGACACTCTGATTCCTCTCTGACTCTTCTCTGATGCCTCTCTGACTCCTCTATGACTCCTGTCTGAAAACTCTAAGACTCCTCTAAGACTCCTCTATGAATCCTCTATGACCCCTCTAAGACCCCTCAGTGACCCTCTATGTCCCCTGTATGACTCCTCTATGACTTCTCTATGACTCCTCTATGACTGACTACTCTATACTCCTCTATGACTGACTACTCTATACTCCTCTATGACTGACTACTCTATGACTCCTCTATGACTGACTGCTCTATGACTGACTCCTGAATGACTACTCTATGATGCCTCTATGATGCCTCTACGACTTCTCTATGACTCCTCTATGACTCATCCAGGACTCTGTGACGCCTCTATGACTCATCCAGGACTCTGTGACTCCTCTATGACTCCTCTAGAGCTCTATTAGTCTATGACTCCTGAGACAAGGGGGAACAAAATCACAAAATGGAATACAGAAACCTTTAGATTTAGTTTTAAGTAATGTTAAGTTTGACGGCTTTGTAACAGTAGCAATGGAAAATTACTGAGGTGCATGACACAGAGAGAAAAAGATTACATAGAGTGCAGCTGGAGAACATACTGAGAATTCTCACAAGAGAAATCGTTATAGTTGACATAGTTTTAAGGAAAACACAGTCTAGAAGAACAGGACACAGGATAAGGAGTATCTGGGAACCGCAGGTGTCCAGGATGGGCTACAGTTAAGCTACCTGGTAAGTATGAGGATAGGAGGATTATTCTGTCTCTGGTGCTAACGAACCAATTAAGCTGGTATGAGCACCTACTGCGCTTGCTTCAAAGGCTGCCAGAAGTGATGAAGATCGCTGGAGGAAGTAAACGACCCTCAGAGACCACCCGCACAACTCTGTACGCATGCGGGGAACTTTCTGGAAAATGATGTAATCCATATGTAGCCTCATGAATATGTATGTATGCCCAGGGACTATAAAAGCATGGCTTGTGTGGCAATTGGGGTGATACACGCTAGCTGGAGCTATCCCCCGTGTCTCCTGGCGCCGCAATAAAGAATATCTGCTTGTCAGCTTGAAAACTTTGGTGGTGAGTTTGTTCCTGGAGTTTTCTCCGAATCAATTTGGCACCCCAGATGGGACCCTCTCTGCTCGGCTGCAGGACCTGCTGAGGACAGGGCTCCCTAGGGCCCTCGGGAATTTTTCCCGGAGGGACCTCTCGACTCATTCGGATCACTGCGGGAGCAGAGAAGGACCATCTCATAAAAGGTATTCTTTTCTTTTGTATAGTCTGTAAGGTGCAGGGGGCATCTTGCATAAAGACTGAATTGGTAACTGGGTTGGTTTGGTAAGCGTACACAAGGTTTGGAAGCCTTCCGGAAATCGAGATAGGAAATCTCGTAGGTAAAGGCGTATACCCGGCTGCTGGCATCTGTTTGCCCATGGCCATTGGGCACCCAGGGGTGCTCCGGGAGTCTCTGCGGGGGGACCAGCCTCTGCCCAGCCGGCTCGGGGAGGTCCCTCACGGGCTGCTCTTCCTCAGTGCCTTTGGTCCAGAGGTGGAGCATGCGAGGGGTCACAGCTCAACGTGGGCCATGGAACAGGGCGTCACGGCCACCTACGAGGAGTGGAGAGGGACGGACATTGGCACAGCAGAGAATCATGGAATCCCAGAGTGGGCTGGGCTGGGCTGGGCTGGAAGGGACCTTAAAGCTCACCCAGCTCCAAGCCCAAAGGCACGGGCAGGGACACCTTCCACTAGAGCAGCTTGCTCCACGGCCCTGTGTCTCTGTGCACTCCCAGGGCATCCTGGGGATACCCCTAGAGAATCCCAGAGAATGCCTGCAGCACCTCCAGAGCACCCCATGGACCCAGTCAGAGCTCATGCATCACAATGACCTTGGGGACATGGGGACCACAGGGGTGGTTGATTCTGGAACTCCCCGTGTTCAGGTGTGTGAGGTCACAGAACCCCACAGAACCCTCCAGCAGAGGCACCGGGAGACGACAGCTGCCCCACGGAACACAAGCTACCGGTGGAGGAGGCAAGAGCAGCTCCTCTGGTGGTTCCCATCTTGGTGTCTTGGAGCCGGTGACGCCTGTGGACACAGGAGCGTGGAACAAGGTGGGTGGCGATGGCGATCTCGGGGTGCTGTAGGAGTTGCCAGAACACCTCAAGAGACTTCCCCAGAGTGGCTGCTTTGGACTCGGTGTGTGAGTTGGGCTGGCTGAGCCGGCAGCGGAGCGCTGCGGCTGCCGAGGGATGATCCTGGGATCTCCCCTCATTTATTGTGGGGAGAGAACAAGGGCTGTGGGGATGGGACAAGGGGGAACGATTTTAATGTGACAGAGAGGGGAGATTGCGATGAGATCTTAGAAGTTGTTCCCTGTGAGGGTGGTGGGACAGTGGCACAGGGTGCCCAGAGAAGCTGTGGCTGCCCCATGGCTGGCAGTGCTCAAGGCCAGGTTGAATGGAGCTTGGAGCAAGCTGCTCTAGTGGAAGTTGTCTCTGCCAGTGGCAGGGGTTGGAGCTGGATGAGCTTTAAGGTCCCTTCCAGTCCAAACCATTGTGTGCTTCCGTGATATCCTCCAAGTCCCCAGTGCTGCCGCGTGGCAGACCATGATGCTGGCACGTACTGCCGCGGGCTTGCTGGAAGTTGAGTGCTAGGCCTGGCTCTTGCCCTGGCTTTTCGGACACTGCAGTGGGTGCTGCATGCAAGGAGGGATGTGGGAAGAGGCTCTCTGCTGCCTGAGGCGGCATGGTCCTGCTGGGACCTGAGTTGTTCCCCCCAGGAACCCTGTTGGCAGGGACTGGGGCTTTGTCACTCTCCTGGGTTCAGCAGTAACTGGCATTTTTCTCCTTCTTAGTAGCTGGTGCAGTGCTGTGCTTTTTGACTTTCAGCCTGGGAACAGCGCTGATAACACCGGTGTTTTCAGTTGTTGTTCAGTAATGTTTATTCTGACCAAGGACTTTGTGAGTCTCACGCTTGGCAGGGAGGAGGGGAAGCCAGGGGGAAGCAGAGACGGGTTACCTGACCCAAACTAGCCAAAGAGGTATTCCATAGCACAGCACTACATACCCACTATATAAACTGGGGTCAGTTACACGGAAGGGGTAGTTCACTGCTCGGTCAGGCTGGGTATCGATCGGCAGGCGGTAAGCGGTTGTATTCTGTTCCCTTGTTATTTCCTTTATCATTATTATTACTGGTGGTAGCAGCAGTGATTTGTGTTACACCTTAGTTACTGGAGTGTTCTTATCTCAACCCGTGGGAGTTACATTCTTTCCATTTTCCTCCCCATCCCTCTGGAAGCCGGAGGACGGGGCGGGGGGATTGAGCAAGTGGCTGCGTGGTTCTGAGTTGCCGGCTTGGCTTAAACCACAGAAGTCACTGCTGTCATTGCACAGCAGGGCATCCCCTACCCAAGGAGGTTGTGTTGGTCTCTGCTTCCTTGCCATTTCTGCCTAGGACAGCCTTGAGCTGCAGCCCAGCAGCCCTGCTCTGCCTCCCTTTGGCTGCATGGCCTTGGTCCAATGTTTCCTGTATTCCAGACTGGGAAATGCTCTGTGTGCTCTGGGAAAGCCTGAGAGTCCCCCCCTTCAAGGGCACCCTCTCCTCAACATGCTATTGATTCCTGAATCCGGAATTCCAGACAGGATTGGGCTGGAAGGGACCTTAAAGCTCATCCAGTTCCAACCCCCAGCAATGGGCAAGGACACCTTCCATTAGAGCAGGTTGCTCCAAGCCCCTGTGTCCAACCTGGCCTTGCACACTGCCACAGATGGTACCCTGTGCCAGTGTCCTACCACCCTCACACAGAAGAGCTTCTTCCTGAGATCTCATCTCACTCTCCCCTCTGTCAGGTTAAAGCCGTTCCTCCTTGTCCTGTCCCTACAGGCCCTTGCAAAAAAACCCTCTCCAGATTTCTTGTAGGCCCTGTTTAGGAATGGGCTTAGTAAGGTCTCCCTGGAGCCTTCTCCAGGCTGAACACCCCCAGCTCTCTCAGCTGTCATCATCAGAGATGTGCTCCAGCCCTTAGAGCATCTTTGTGACTCTTCATAAGCCCATCATTGTAGGATCAGAAGTGAACAGGGGTTGGAAGGGACCCCAGGAGGTCTCAAGTCAAACCTGTCAGGAGCAGGGTCAGAGCAAGTGGTCCAAGGCTCGATTCAGTCTGAGTTGGCAATCCCCAAGGCCAGAGACTGCACAGTCTCTCTGGGTGACCTGATGCAGCACTTGCCTGAGCCTATGGACACAAGGTTTCCTTCTGTCCTGGCTGAAGCTCTCCTCTGTCACTATCCCCCACTGCCTTTTGTCCTCTCACCAGGCACCATGGTGAGGAGCCTGGCTCTGTATTCTCCATGTCCTCCTTGCCGCTACAGGCAGCCAGTCCCCAACAGCCTTCCCTTCCCAAGATCTCAGGTCCCCATCAGCCTTCCCTTCTCCAGGATGGACAAGCCCAGCACCCCAGCCTCTCCCCACAGGCACCGTGCTCCAGTATCTCCTGACCTGAGGGCCCATTATTAAACCCACTCCTCAACTGGGGATCTGAAACCTGGATGGAGTATTCCAGATCATCCCTTCCCTGGTTCGCCTGCCGTGCTCATACAGCCCCCGATGCTGCTGTCCTCCCTTGCTGCCAGGTCACACGCTGCCTCCTGTCAAGCTCCTGCCCACCCAAACCTTTCCCATGGGCTGTTCTCAGCCAGGCAGCCCCAGCCTGTGCCATTGCAGGGCAGTTCCCTGCAGGGACCCCTGTGTCCCCTGCTCTCCTGCCCAGGACACCCTGAGAGCTCTGCAGCCCCCCATGCCATCCCATCTCCCCACACCAGGATAACAGCTCCATTCATTGGGCTCCTCAAGAGCTCTTCCTGCTCCAGGCACAGAGCAGCCATCCTAGAGCAGGAGCAGGCAGAAAGCTGATTGCATTCCCCTTCATTCCTGACATGTGAGGACATATCACAGAGAAGAAGTTGCTGCAGGACCATTTATTTCCCTTAAATACAATCAGAGACCAGAGTGACACAAAGTCTGTGGGTCACACAACACGAGTGGCAACTTAATTAGGAGGAGATGAAAACTGACATTTCTATGAAGACAACATCATCACAAACTGAAATAAGAAAACAAATGTAAAGCAGGAAAGACAGACATGGCCTGTCATGACCTACACTGGAAGCCCTTTGCAGGGTAAAGCAAGCAGCGTGTATCTGCTGAAACACATCTGGTCACCAGCTTCCTCACAGCATCCTTCAGCTCCTGGTTCCTCAGGCTGTAGATGAGGGGGTTCACTGCTGGAGGCACCACCGAGTACAGCACTGACACCACCAGATCCAGGGATGGGGAGGAGAAGGAGGGGGGCTTCAGGTAGGCAAAGACAGATGTGTTGACAAAGAGGGAAAGCACGGCCAGGTGAGGGAGGCACGTGGAAAAGGCTTTGTGGCGTCCCTGCTCAGAGGGCATCCTCAGCACAGCCCTGAAGATCTGCACATAGGACCCCACAATGAACAGAAAACTCCCACATGATAAACACACCAACCACAAGAAGCCCAACTTCCCTGAGGTAGGAGTGTGAGCAGGAGAGCTTGAGGATGTGGGGGATTTCACAGAAGAACTGCTCCACAGCATTGCCTCAGCAGAGGGGCAGTGAAAATGTATTGGCTGTGTGCAGAAGAGCAGTGAGAAAGCCACTGCCCCAGGCAGCTGCTGCCATGTGGACACAAGCTCTGCTGCCCAGGAGGGTGCCATAGTGCAGGGGCTTGCAGATGGCCACGTAGCGGTCGTAGGACATGGCAGTGAGGAGAAAATACTCTGCTGAAATGAAAAAGAGAACAAAAAAGAGCTGTGCAGCACAACCTGTGTAGGAGATGGCCCTGGTGTCCCAGAGGGAAATCGCCATGGATCTGGGGACAGTGGTGGAGATGCAGCCCAGGTCCAGCAGGGAGAGGTTGAGGAGGAAGAAGTACATGGGGGTGTGGAGGCGCTGGTCGCAGGCTGTGCTGGTGATGATGAGGCCGTTGCCCAGGAGCGCAGCCAGGGAGATGCCCAGGAAGAGCCAGAAGTGGCAGAGCTGCAGCTCCCGCCTGTGTGCGAATGGCAGGAGGAGGAACTGGGTGATGGAGCTGCCGTTGGACATCTGCTGCCTCTGGGCATGGGGCACCGTCAGAGGAGAAAAAGGCAGTGAGAGGTTAGGACAGGAGGGGTGTCAGATACAGAAGTTCAGTTTACACATTCACAACTGAGCACATTTTAGCAGGAGAGGAGAGGTTCAGCATCGTCGCCAGTCATGTCATTACACTGCTGAGGCTTCTTCCTAGGTACAATCAGAAGAGCATTGCTCAGAGCAAAAAGTCTCAGTTCTTTGCAGAACCAAGAGAGCTGCAGTGTCCATCAGTCCTCTCCCACTTGCCCTGTGCTCAAACTTGCACTGCCTGTAAGGTGCCTTCACACACAATCTTAAGAACTCCCACAAACATCTGTCCTGTGCTGAGACCAGGGGAGAACGGATTAAGGACATTCCACAGAGCTCTCACGCTGAGAAGCAAAGGGCTGTGGGCAGCAGAGCGCAGCCAGCAGCCACGTCCAGTGGCAGACCCCAAGAGAGCTGCCTGAACGCACCCTCCCCAGGGCTGGGCTGCACTTTCCCCGCACTCCCTGCCCATCCATATCTCTGCTGCCTGGAGCTGTCCCTGCCAGGAGCTGCTGCTCTGTGCCCAGCTCTGCTCCCTCTCAGTGCTCCCAGAGCCCATGCCATGGGCTGTGTGCTCAGCTCTGCCCTGCACACCCCTGCCTGGGCAGGGGCTCAGGAGCAGCTCACACAAGCCCTCACAAGACTCTCAGTGCCTCCCCCAAAGCAGAGAAGTAAATTCCCAGCTTCCACTGCCCAACCTGCCCACCAAGAGGGAAAACCATCAAAGCTCAGGATCCTTCCCTATCAGGTAAATGATGCCTCAGTGTCTTTCAGAAGGACCCTCTGAAGAAGTGCTCAGAGTGACGGCAGATTGGAGCAGCGTCACCCACCCAACACTTCCCTTCCCTGTCAGGGGTTTCTCCTTTCCCCTCAGCTCCCCCCCAAGCTCCATGGGGAGCTCCTGGGCAGGCCGAGTGCTGACCCTGGCAGGCAGCAGAGTCCCTGCCCCTGCACACAGCCTTTGGGCTGCAGGGACCCTGCTGCAAGGGCAGCGCTGGGCACCCCTGCCTGCACACCCACATTCACACCCTGCAGCCAGCCCCGGGACAAGGGACCTGCCTTGTCCTGTCCCTGCATGGTGCAGGGGGAAGCCCTGCTCTGCAGCACATCCTCCTCCTTATCTACACAGAGAGAAACTGCAGCTGCATTGCCCTGCACCCAGTGCCTTACCACAGACAGGGCTGGGAAGGTTTCTCCTTCAGAAGGTTCCTCCTCCTCCTCCTCAGCATCCTCCACTGCCAAGTGCCTTTAAGCTCCCTGTGTCTTGCAGGTCTCCCCTCGGTCCCAGCTCAGCAGCAGAGGCCCAGCCCAAGGTGGCTCTGCCTCTGCCCCCCTGGGCTCCTTCCAGGGCTCCCTGGGGCTCCAGGGAAACACCATGGGAAACAGCCTGATGATACAAAGATTTAAGGCTAAAAATCTTTGTTTCTTACAATCAATCAATTAATTTGAAAATGGCCCTTTGAGAACATCGAATCCAACCATTAACCTGTCTCTGGGAAGTCCACACACTGAGCATGAGAACATCTCTGGTAGGATACTCTGGTTGGATGGTCACCAACAGCAACTGGGGCTTTAAAGTTGAATTTTACATCCTACCTTAATTAGGAAACACAGGTTGTATATTATTATAATTTTTTGTGCTGAAAAGGATGGGGCAAAATACTTTTCCCTGCTACCTAAGGACCAGCATGGATGTGATGCAGAGGGTTGACCAATGTACAGGGGGGTTATACAAGGGGGTTAGAGGAATTCACTTGCTTAAACAAAAGTATTGCCTGTTGTAAATGCCTACTAAGCAGAACAAAGACACCTGGTTCTATTGATAAGGAAAAGCAGACACCTGGTTCTATTGTTAAGGAAAAGCAGACACTTTGTTCTATTGATAAGGAAAAGCAGACACCTGATTCTACTGATAAGCAGCTATTGATAAGGAAAAGCAGAGCCTGAAACTACTGGTAAGGGGGAGAAGCAGATGGTGTATGGCTGGGACACCGAGCAAACCCTAAGGCCATACGTGAAGACTAAAAGATGAAAAGTTCAAGAAGAGGAAGACTCATTCACTTCATCTTGAGACCCCTGCCCATGACCAGACGGGGCACTGCGCAGGCGCAAAGGACCTTCTGGCTCATTATAATACGAAGTGGGGATAGGACATGAATATGTATAGGAGTGTTGTGCAACCTTATGAATATATGTAACTTTAGAGAATAAATGTAGAGGGAAGCAACACTGAGGCACACATGACTTTGAGGAATTATCCCCGTGTGTCTCGCTGAATAAAAAGCATACCTACTTTACATCTTTTAACGAGTTGTGGAGTCTATCCACGTATCAGATGCACCCTTAGCATACCTAGTGCAGTTAGTTTGGGAATGCTCCATGTGCTACAGTCACCTCTTGACTGCTCTGCAATGGTGTCAGTGAAATCTGACCTCTGTTCTGATTCGGAGAAAACTCCAGGAATAAACTCGCCAACAGAGTATCAAGTTGACAAGCAGGTATTCTTTATTGCGGTGCCGGGAGACACGGGGATAGCTCCTCCTAACGTGTGTCCCCGAATTGCTATACAGGTCATCCTTATATGGTTACTGAGCATATTACATCATTTTCCAACAGGTTTCTGGCATGCATACAAAAATGTGGTGGTCTTTAAGGGTCGTTTACTTTTCCCAACAAGCTTAATTAACATTACAGACATAGCAATCATCCTGGCCTTCTACTTACCAGTTAGTTTAACTGCTCTCATCCTGGACATCTGCTAGTCCGGGATACTCCCCATCCCAGGTCCTGTCCTTCTATTCCTCTTTTCTCACACCTTCTGTACTGAGGCCCTGAGGGCCTGAAACTATGTCAGCTACCTCCAAGTACCGCAGTTATTTTCCATTACAAAGCCATCAAACTTAACATTACTTAGAACTGATTGCATTTTGTACTTTTGTGCCTCCTTGTCTCAGTTCAAAGACTGATAAGCAATCAACTGATAGGCAAACCACACTTTTCTGTAAGCAAATCTGTTATGGTTATTTTGAATGGCTACATTGATTCCTGCTTACTGGCAGCACCTATGGAGAAGCATGTGCTATTCTTCGGCTTTTAAAATGTGAAAAATGACAGAAATGGAATGGGATTTCTCATTGACTATCTTCAATTTTCTTCTTTTAAGTGGGCTATGGTCTCAATCTTATCTAGATACACCTATTTTCAGCAATAAGTCAAAGTTTTCTCAGAAAAATAAAAAAAAAACAAAGTACGGGTTAGAAGCAATGCAGCTTTATGTTTCAAGCAGTGAGATTTCAATGCAGAAGAAATACAATCTTTTTATTATTTTTTTTCTTAAGCTTTTTGACCAAGGTAATTGTCAAGAAAGAAAAAACGCAACAACAAAATGAACACAAAAGGTAGGGTATGGGTTACATATAAATCTATCTTGAATAGGTTTTGCAAGGATTTAGTTACATCAGTGAATTCTGAGATATATAGCAGTAAAGACTGTAAGTTTCACTTCTGTTTACTTCAAAAGTAGAATCCAGGTACACAACTTCACTTCCATCCCTAAAGAAATCACCCAGAGTCATTAAAAGTGCATGAAAACTCATCAACACATCTTTGCCTCTTATCTTCTTGTGAATTCTCCTTCACCTCATCACAAAACAGGTCACTATGCCTTTGCTCTTAAGAAAGAGGAGTATTTTACTCCCACTGAGGACTTCTTTAAGAAAGCTTGTTTTTGAAATGAAGAGGTCACATTTTCATATAAATTAAAAACAAATTCAGAAGGCTGCTTTCCAGCCTTCCTTACACACTCTCAATTTCTTTTTTGTATGCTCGGGCATACAACATTTCTAGCTTCTATTTTAATCTGTCTTCCAAACTCTCAGGTTGTTGCTATTGAAAAAGGAGGAAGCCTGCTTGCTCTAGGACTTCCTGTTCAAAAAACAGATTTATTTCAGCTTCATAAGTGTGCTCAAGTGCAACTTAATATTAGAATCCTCCAGGAGTGAATGTCTCTGAGGCATTTTCTTCTCAGTGAGATAGTTAAAAGAAAAAGATAAGTTGAACACTAACTATTTCACCTCAGATCACATATAGAGAAATATGAAGTGCTACAAAAGGTTGTTAAACAGCCCTGAGAATAAAAATTTTGCTTGTATAAATCTCGTCAGTCCCGAAGACTCATAAAATAGTTTTTGAAGTTGTTATACATTTAAATGGATACAAAACACAATAGACTGTTTCGTTATATTGCATCTTCTTCCTGTGTTATTTGGGCATAGAGTCAAGGTTTATGAGGACACTAAAGAATAATTAGTTCTGCATCATTAAAATGTTAACATAATATTCATTCCTTTAACTGATAAATATTTTACTATGGTTATCTCAGGAAAACAGTAATTAAGTCTAAACGAAAAATCACAGTGGTTTTTTAAGAAAATAATTAAGGAGAGTTCTTAAATGAAAAGCTAAAAACAAAAGTTATGCCATTTATCTCCTATGTTTTGTTTTCATAGACACTGGCCTAATACAAATTAAAAATCTGCATATGATGCAGAGGCTTGACCAATGTACAGGGGGGTGGTACAGGGGGGTTGTACAAGGGGGTTGTACAGGGGGGTTGTACAAGGGGGTTAGAGGAATTTGCTTGCTTAAACAAAAGTATTGTCTGTTGTAAATGCCTACTAAGCAGAATAAAGACACCTGGTCCTATTGGTAAGGAAAAGCAGACACCTGGTCCTATTGATAAGGAAAAACAGACACTTGGTTCTATTGATAAGCAGCTATTGATAATGAAAAGCAGACCCTGAATCTACTGATAAGGGGGAGAAGCAGATGGTTTATGGCTGGGACACCGACCAAACCCTAAGGCCATACGTGAAGACTAATATTTTAACGAGTTGTGGAGTTTATCCAAGCATCAATTTGGCGAGCCAGGCAGGAGAGCTGCGGAAAAACGGTATGCTTGAAATTTATTTTAGTAATTTTGGGGGTCTATAAGTTGTACGCTTGACCCAGGGTTGCTGGTAAGGTGCGCAGAGACGTCTGGCGCACAGCGTAGCTCCAGGTAGGTAGGGCTTGCAAGCAGGGGACTCGCCAACCGATAGAGCGAGAGTGGGTCGGGTGAGTTCAGGAACTTGCCAGCCGGGGGCGGCCTTAAACCAGGCGAGTTCCGGGTTTTCGCTGCATCTCAGATTTTGGGAGCCAGGACAAACCCACTAATGACCGTAGTGGAAGCAGGAGAAGGGTAAGCGAAACCGCTGTGTGAATGTGTGGGATCCCGTGAGTACTCTTGTGACTGAGACATAGCATAGCTACGAAGCAAGTGCGGAGTCCTAATCCATGGTTCCATATTCTCCATGAGGAGAGCGGCCGGAGACGGACGAAGTGTTTATGTTTTCTGTCTTTTGTCTTGTATGTCTTGTTTGTAACTGAAGGCAGTTTAAGAATTAGGGGAGGGAACAACTATCCCTCCCACAGTGGCTAGCCTTACGCCAGACACCAAGAAAAGATTCTAAGTGTGCCTTGTGGGAGTAACTGTATCTGACGGTGGCATTGTGGATATTGTGGCTGTGTACCTTGTGGGAGTGTAACTGTATGTGACGGCATTATATTTTACGTGAATATTGTGACAGTGTGTCCACTGCAACGTTTATTTTTGTCATTCAGAATTCTGGCAGGCCAGATATTGCTCAGGAGAAAATATAAAAAAGGAAAATAATCAGAAATTTCTGGTTGGCCATTTCTTGGGGCCAAGAGAAAAGAACAGGTGGATTAATCTGTGGACAGAGCCACAGAGTCCCAGGGATTTCTCGGTAAGTTAGGAAAAACTGAGAGTTTGTAAAAAGTATCAAAGAGATTTGAGGAGAAAGTAAAATGGGAATAAACCAAAGTAAAGAAGTATTAAGAAAGAGCTCCTTAGGGTGTATTTTGGTACATTGGAAAGAAATTACAGGACCCAGGGGCTCAGAAAATAAGAGAACCCTGATTAAGTACTGTAATCAGTGGTGGCCTCTATAAATTAGAAGACAGGGCTAAGTGGCCACTTAATGGGACACTGGATTATAATACCGTGTTACAATTAATGTTATTTTTAAGAAGAGAAGGGAAGTGGGATGAAGTATCATATGCAGATATGTTCTTCACTCTCCGAAACCACCCAGAATGGCAGAGAGCCTGTGGAATAATACCACCTTAGGATCCCTTTGTATTAGCCCTTGAAAGGGATAATAAAGAAAACAAAATTAAGCCTAAGCGATGCTGCTCATCATGTGATATAGGTCAGAGATGTACTAAACAGGATAAAATTTACCATGATGCAAACCAGGAATTAACAGATGTGTTTAAGCCTCCACCAAAGAGACAGGTGGACACGGATTCGGAAGACATCATTACTCCCCTGGGGAGTCCAGTCTCCTCACAAACCCGACAGAACCAGAAAAAACCTGCAAGCACCTCTGCGGGAAGCAGTAGGACCTGAAGGAGTTCCAATGCTGATTAAAGTACCTTTCTCCACCTTGGATTTGGAAGTATGGAAAAAGGTGGCAAAGGGTTATTGTAATGATCCTATAAGCACTACGAAACATTTGCAGTTCATTATAAAGCAACATAATCCAGATTGGAGTGATATGCAGTTACTATTAGAAGCAATGACAGAAACAGAAAAACAATTGATATTAAAAGCAGCAGGAGATCTAGCTGAGGACTATTATAAAGTAAAACAAGAAGATGTAAGGGAATTTTTTCCACTTCAGGATCCAAAGTGGGATCCAAACTGTTCAGCAGAGTTAGAAAAGTTACAAGCTTACCAAGAGTGGATTGTAAAAGGAGTCAAGAGAGCAATACCAAAAACCATAAACTGGTCAACACTATATGTGGTGAAACAAGGCCCTTCGGAATCACCATCGGAATTCCTAGATCGATTAAGGGATGCGATGCGCTGTAATACACCATTAGACCCGGGATCAGAAGTAGGAATACAGCAGTTAGTATCTCTATTTTTAGGACAATCTACTGGGGATATTAGGAGGAAACTTCAAAAGTTACGACCAACGGAAGGAAGGAATCTAGAAATTTTGCTGGATGAAGCATGGCGAGTATTCAGTAACCGGGAGGAAGGTTATAAGCAAGGAGTGCGGAGATTGGTGGCTGTAGTGGAAGAAGGGGGAAGAAAAA
>NW_026916048.1:0-66399 GCF_034315485.1 Pezoporus occidentalis | reverse complement strand
CAGCTGCCCAGCAGCACAGTGAGTACAGCACGAACGTTTGGCCTCTCCTCCCACAGCAGAAGAGCCAGGATTGAAAGCTTGTGCTGGACCTGTTCCAGCAGCACAGTGCGTACAGCACGAACGTTTGGCTTCTGCTCCCACAGCAGAAGAGCCAGGATTGAAAGCTTGTGCTGGACCTGTTCAGCACACAATCACCTTTACATTGGTGCATCCATCGTTGCTTTCACTGCTCCCTTTCATACAGGAAAAGCATTTGAATGGAATCAGTTCAGAGCCTGCTCTCTGCTGCGCAGCAACACAGTCAGCACAGAATGAACAGTGGCATCTGCTCCCACAGCAGAAGAACCAGCAGGGAAAGCTAGTGCTGGGCCTCTTCAGCACACAGGCTGCTTTGCAACGGTGTCACCATCATTGCAGTCTCTCCTCGGTTTCATACCTAAAAGTCCATTTGAATCCAAATTCTCAGCTGGTCGCTCTCAGCTGCAGGCAGCACAGTGAGTACAGCACGAACGTTTGGCCTCTGCTCCCACAGCAGAAGAGCCAGGAGGGAAAGCTGGTGCTGGACCTGTTCAGCACACAATCACCTTTACATTGGTGCATCCATCGTTGCTTTCACTGCTCCCTTTCATACAGGAAAAGCATTTGAATGGAATCAGTTCAGAGCCTGCTCTCTGCTGGCAGCAACACAGTCAGCACAGAATGAACAGTGGCATCTGCTCCCACAGCAGAAGAACCAGCAGGGAAAGCTAGTGCTGGGCCTCTTCAGCACACAGGCTGCTTTGCAACGGTGTCACCATCATTGCAGTCTCTCCTCGGTTTCATACCTAAAAGTCCATTTGAATCCAAATTCTCAGCTGGTCGCTCTCAGCTGCAGGCAGCACAGTGAGTACAGCACGAACGTTTGGCTTCTGCTCCCACAGCAGAAGAGCCAGGATTGAAAGCTGGTGCTGGACCTGTTCAGCACACAATCACCTTTACATTGGTGCATCCATCGTTGCTTTCACTGCTCCCTTTCATACAGGAAAAGCATTTGAATGGAATCAGTTCAGAGCCTGCTCTCTGCTGCGCAGCAACACAGTCTTTCAGCTGCCCAGCAGCACAGTGCGTACAGCACGAACGTTTGGCTTCTGCTCCCACAGCAGAAGAGCCAGGATTGAAAGCTTGTGCTGGACCTGTTCAGCACACAATCACCTTTACATTGGTGCATCCATCGTTGCTTTCACTGCTCCCTTTCATACAGGAAAAGCATTTGAATGGAATCAGTTCAGAGCCTGCTCTCTGCTGCGCAGCAACACAGTCAGCACAGAATGAACAGTGGCATCTGCTCCCACAGCAGAAGAACCAGCAGGGAAAGCTAGTGCTGGGCCTCTTCAGCACACAGGCTGCTTTGCAACGGTGTCACCATCATTGCAGTCTCTCCTCGGTTTCATACCTAAAAGTCCATTTGAATCCAAATTCTCAGCTGGTCGCTTTCAGCTGCCCAGCAGCACAGTGCGTACAGCACGAACGTTTGGCTTCTGCTCCCACAGCAGAAGAGCCAGGATTGAAAGCTTGTGCTGGACCTGTTCAGCACACAATCACCTTTACATTGGTGCATCCATCGTTGCTTTCACTGCTCACTTTCATACAGGAAAAGCATTTGAATGGAATCAGTTCAGAGCCTGCTCTCTGCTGCGCAGCAACACAGTCAGCACAGAATGAACAGTGGCATCTGCTCCCACAGCAGAAGAACCAGCAGGGAAAGCTAGTGCTGGGCCTCTTCAGCACACAGGCTGCTTTGCAACGGTGTCACCATCATTGCAGTCTCTCCTCGGTTTCATACCTAAAAGTCCATTTGAATCCAAATTCTCAGCTGGTCGCTCTCAGCTGCAGGCAGCACAGTGAGTACAGCACGAACGTTTGGCCTCTGCTCCCACAGCAGAAGTGTCAGGATTGAAAGCTGGTGCTGGACCTGTTCAGCACACAATCACCTTTACATTGGTGCATCCATCGTTGCTTTCACTGCTCCCTTTCATGCAGGAAAAGCATTTGAATGGAATCAGTTCAGAGCCTGCTCTCTGATGGCAGCAACACAGTCAGCACAGAAAGATCAGTGGCATCTGCTCCCACAGCAGAAGAACCAGCAGGGAAAGCTGGTGCTGGGCCTCTTCAGCACACAGGCTGCTTTGCAACGGTGTCACCATCATTGCAGTCTCTCCTCGGTTTCATACCTAAAAGTCCATTTGAATCCAAATTCTCAGCTGGTCGCTCTCAGCTGCAGGCAGCACAGTGAGCACAGCACGAACGTTTGGCCTCTGCTCCCACAGCAGAAGAGCCAGGAGGGAAAGCTGGTGCTGGACCTGTTCAGCACACAATCACCTTTACATTGGTGCATCCATCGTTGCTTTCACTGCTCCCTTTCATACAGGAAAAGCATTTGAATGGAATCAGTTCAGAGCCTGCTCTCTGCTGGCAGCAACACAGTCAGCACAGAATGAACAGTGGCATCTGCTCCCACAGCAGAAGAACCAGCAGGGAAAGCTAGTGCTGGGCCTCTTCAGCACACAGGCTGCTTTGCAACGGTGTCACCATCATTGCAGTCTCTCCTCGGTTTCATACCTAAAAGTCCATTTGAATCCAAATTCTCAGCTGGTCGCTCTCTGCTGCAGGCAGCACAGTGAGCACAGCACGAACGTTTGGCCTCTGCTCCCACAGCAGAAGAGCCAGGAGGGAAAGCTGGTGCTGGACCTGTTCAGCACACAATCACCTTTACATTGGTGCATCCATCGTTGCTTTCACTGCTCCCTTTCATACAGGAAAAGCATTTGAATGGAATCAGTTCAGAGCCTGCTCTCTGCTGCGCAGCAACACAGTCAGCACAGAATGAACAGTGGCATCTGCTCCCACAGCAGAAGAACCAGCAGGGAAAGCTAGTGCTGGGCCTCTTCAGCACACAGGCTGCTTTGCAACGGTGTCACCATCATTGCAGTCTCTCCTCGGTTTCATACCTAAAAGTCCATTTGAATCCAAATTCTCAGCTGGTCGCTCTCAGCTGCAGGCAGCACAGTGAGCACAGCACGAACGTTTGGCCTCTGCTCCCACAGCAGAAGAGCCAGGAGGGAAAGCTGGTGCTGGACCTGTTCAGCACACAATCACCTTTACATTGGTGCATCCATCGTTGCTTTCACTGCTCCCTTTCATACAGGAAAAGCATTTGAATGGAATCAGTTCAGAGCCTGCTCTCTGCTGGCAGCAACACAGTCAGCACAGAAAGAACAGTGGCATCTGCTCCCACAGCAGAAGAACCAGCAGGGAAAGCTGGTGCTGGGCCTCTTCAGCACACAGGCTGCTTTGCAACGGTGTCACCATCATTGCAGTCTCTCCTCGGTTTCATACCTAAAAGTCCATTTGAATCCAAATTCTCAGCTGGTCGCTCTCAGCTGCAGGCAGCACAGTGAGTACAGCACGAACGTTTGGCCTCTGCTCCCACAGCAGAAGAGCCAGGATTGAAAGCTTGTGCTGGACCTGTTCAGCACACAATCACCTTTACATTGGTGCATCCATCGTTGCTTTCACTGCTCCCTTTCATACAGGAAAAGCATTTGAATGGAATCAGTCCAGAGCCTGCTCTCTGCTGCGCAGCAACACAGTCAGCACAGAATGAACAGTGGCATCTGCTCCCACAGCAGAAGAACCAGCAGGGAAAGCTAGTGCTGGGCCTCTTCAGCACACAGGCTGCTTTGCAACGGTGTCACCATCATTGCAGTCTCTCCTCGGTTTCATACCTAAAAGTCCATTTGAATCCAAATTCTCAGCTGGTCGCTCTCAGCTGCAGGCAGCACAGTGAGCACAGCACGAACGTTTGGCCTCTGCTCCCACAGCAGAAGAGCCAGGAGGGAAAGCTGGTGCTGGACCTGTTCAGCACACAATCACCTTTACATTGGTGCATCCATCGTTGCTTTCACTGCTCCCTTTCATACAGGAAAAGCATTTGAATGGAATCAGTTCAGAGCCTGCTCTCTGCTGGCAGCAACACAGTCAGCACAGAAAGAACAGTGGCATCTGCTCCCACAGCAGAAGAACCAGCAGGGAAAGCTGGTGCTGGGCCTCTTCAGCACACAGGCTGCTTTGCAACGGTGTCACCATCATTGCAGTCTCTCCTCGGTTTCATACCTAAAAGTCCATTTGAATCCAAATTCTCAGCTGGTCGCTCTCAGCTGCCCAGCAGCACAGTGAGTACAGCACGAACGTTTGGCCTCTGCTCCCACAGCAGAAGAGCCAGGAGGGAAAGCTGGTGCTGGACCTGTTCAGCACACAATCACCTTTACATTGGTGCATCCATCGTTGCTTTCACTGCTCCCTTTCATACAGGAAAAGCATTTGAATGGAATCAGTTCAGAGCCTGCTCTCTGCTGGCAGCAACACAGTCAGCACAGAATGAACAGTGGCATCTGCTCCCACAGCAGAAGAACCAGCAGGGAAAGCTAGTGCTGGGCCTCTTCAGCACACAGGCTGCTTTGCAACGGTGTCACCATCATTGCAGTCTCTCCTCGGTTTCATACCTAAAAGTCCATTTGAATCCAAATTCTCAGCTGGTCGCTTCAGCTGCCCAGCAGCACAGTGCGTACAGCACGAACGTTTGGCTTCTGCTCCCACAGCAGAAGAGCCAGGATTGAAAGCTTGTGCTGGACCTGTTCAGCACACAATCACCTTTACATTGGTGCATCCATCGTTGCTTTCACTGCTCCCTTTCATACAGGAAAAGCATTTGAATGGAATCAGTTCAGAGCCTGCTCTCTGCTGCGCAGCAACACAGTCAGCACAGAATGAACAGTGGCATCTGCTCCCACAGCAGAAGAACCAGCAGGGAAAGCTAGTGCTGGGCCTCTTCAGCACACAGGCTGCTTTGCAACGGTGTCACCATCATTGCAGTCTCTCCTCGGTTTCATACCTAAAAGTCCATTTGAATCCAAATTCTCAGCTGGTCGCTCTCAGCTGCCCAGCAGCACAGTGCGTACAGCACGAACGTTTGGCTTCTGCTCCCACAGCAGAAGAGCCAGGATTGAAAGCTTGTGCTGGACCTGTTCAGCACACAATCACCTTTACATTGGTGCATCCATCGTTGCTTTCACTGCTCACTTTCATACAGGAAAAGCATTTGAATGGAATCAGTTCAGAGCCTGCTCTCTGCTGCGCAGCAACACAGTCAGCACAGAATGAACAGTGGCATCTGCTCCCACAGCAGAAGAACCAGCAGGGAAAGCTAGTGCTGGGCCTCTTCAGCACACAGGCTGCTTTGCAACGGTGTCACCATCATTGCAGTCTCTCCTCGGTTTCATACCTAAAAGTCCATTTGAATCCAAATTCTCAGCTGGTCGCTCTCAGCTGCAGGCAGCACAGTGAGTACAGCACGAACGTTTGGCCTCTGCTCCCACAGCAGAAGTGTCAGGATTGAAAGCTGGTGCTGGACCTGTTCAGCACACAATCACCTTTACATTGGTGCATCCATCGTTGCTTTCACTGCTCCCTTTCATGCAGGAAAAGCATTTGAATGGAATCAGTTCAGAGCCTGCTCTCTGATGGCAGCAACACAGTCAGCACAGAAAGATCAGTGGCATCTAGCTGGTGCTGGACCTGTTCAGCACACAATCACCTTTACATTGGTGCATCCATCGTTGCTTTCACTGCTCCCTTTCATACAGGAAAAGCATTTGAATGGAATCAGTTCAGAGCCTGCTCTCTGCTGGCAGCAACACAGTCAGCACAGAAAGAACAGTGGCATCTGCTCCCACAGCAGAAGAACCAGCAGGGAAAGCTAGTGCTGGGCCTCTTCAGCACACAGGCTGCTTTGCAACGGTGTCACCATCATTGCAGTCTCTCCTCGGTTTCATACCTAAAAGTCCATTTGAATCCAAATTCTCAGCTGGTCGCTCTCAGCTGCAGCAGCACAGTGAGTACAGCACGAACGTTTGGCCTCTGCTCCCACAGCAGAAGAGCCAGGATTGAAAGCTGGTGCTGGACCTGTTCAGCACACAATCACCTTTACATTGGTGCATCCATCGTTGCTTTCACTGCTCCCTTTCATACAGGAAAAGCATTTGAATGGAATCAGTTCAGAGCCTGCTCTCTGCTGCGCAGCAACACAGTCAGCACAGAATGAACAGTGGCATCTGCTCCCACAGCAGAAGAACCAGCAGGGAAAGCTAGTGCTGGGCCTCTTCAGCACACAGGCTGCTTTGCAACGGTGTCACCATCATTGCAGTCTCTCCTCGGTTTCATACCTAAAAGTCCATTTGAATCCAAATTCTCAGCTGGTCGCTCTCAGCTGCCCAGCAGCACAGTGAGTACAGCACGAACGTTTGGCCTCTGCTCCCACAGCAGAAGAGCCAGGATTGAAAGCTTGTGCTGGACCTGTTCAGCACACAATCACCTTTACATTGGTGCATCCATCGTTGCTTTCACTGCTCCCTTTCATACAGGAAAAGCATTTGAATGGAATCAGTTCAGAGCCTGCTCTCTGCTGCGCAGCAACACAGTCAGCACAGAATGAACAGTGGCATCTGCTCCCACAGCAGAAGAACCAGCAGGGAAAGCTAGTGCTGGGCCTCTTCAGCACACAGGCTGCTTTGCAACGGTGTCACCATCATTGCAGTCTCTCCTCGGTTTCATACCTAAAAGTCCATTTGAATCCAAATTCTCAGCTGGTCGCTCTCAGCTGCAGGCAGCACAGTGAGTACAGCACGAACGTTTGGCTTCTGCTCCCACAGCAGAAGAGCCAGGATTGAAAGCTGGTGCTGGACCTGTTCAGCACACAATCACCTTTACATTGGTGCATCCATCGTTGCTTTCACTGCTCCCTTTCATACAGGAAAAGCATTTGAATGGAATCAGTTCAGAGCCTGCTCTCTGCTGGCAGCAACACAGTCAGCACAGAATGAACAGTGGCATCTGCTCCCACAGCAGAAGAACCAGCAGGGAAAGCTAGTGCTGGGCCTCTTCAGCACACAGGCTGCTTTGCAACGGTGTCACCATCATTGCAGTCTCTCCTCGGTTTCATACCTAAAAGTCCATTTGAATCCAAATTCTCAGCTGGTCGCTTTCAGCTGCCCAGCAGCACAGTGAGTACAGCACGAACGTTTGGCTTCTGCTCCCACAGCAGAAGAGCCAGGATTGAAAGCTGGTGCTGGACCTGTTCAGCACACAATCACCTTTACATTGGTGCATCCATCGTTGCTTTCACTGCTCCCTTTCATACAGGAAAAGCATTTGAATGGAATCAGTTCAGAGCCTGCTCTCTGCTGCGCAGCAACACAGTCAGCACAGAATGAACAGTGGCATCTGCTCCCACAGCAGAAGAACCAGCAGGGAAAGCTAGTGCTGGGCCTCTTCAGCACACAGGCTGCTTTGCAACGGTGTCACCATCATTGCAGTCTCTCCTCGGTTTCATACCTAAAAGTCCATTTGAATCCAAATTCTCAGCTGGTCGCTTTCAGCTGCCCAGCAGCACAGTGAGTACAGCACGAACGTTTGGCTTCTGCTCCCACAGCAGAAGAGCCAGGATTGAAAGCTTGTGCTGGACCTGTTCAGCACACAATCACCTTTACATTGGTGCATCCATCGTTGCTTTCACTGCTCCCTTTCATACAGGAAAAGCATTTGAATGGAATCAGTTCAGAGCCTGCTCTCTGCTGCGCAGCAACACAGTCAGCACAGAATGAACAGTGGCATCTGCTCCCACAGCAGAAGAACCAGCAGGGAAAGCTAGTGCTGGGCCTCTTCAGCACACAGGCTGCTTTGCAACGGTGTCACCATCATTGCAGTCTCTCCTCGGTTTCATACCTAAAACTCCATTTGAATCCAAATTCTCAGCTGGTCGCTCTCAGCTGCAGGCAGCACAGTGAGTACAGCACGAACGTTTGGCTTCTGCTCCCACAGCAGAAGAGCCAGGATTGAAAGCTGGTGCTGGACCTGTTCAGCACACAATCACCTTTACATTGGTGCATCCATCGTTGCTTTCACTGCTCCCTTTCATACAGGAAAAGCATTTGAATGGAATCAGTTCAGAGCCTGCTCTCTGCTGCGCAGCAACACAGTCAGCACAGAATGAACAGTGGCATCTGCTCCCACAGCAGAAGAACCAGCAGGGAAAGCTAGTGCTGGGCCTCTTCAGCACACAGGCTGCTTTGCAACGGTGTCACCATCATTGCAGTCTCTCCTCGGTTTCATACCTAAAAGTCCATTTGAATCCAAATTCTCAGCTGGTCGCTTTCAGCTGCCCAGCAGCACAGTGAGTACAGCACGAACGTTTGGCTTCTGCTCCCACAGCAGAAGAGCCAGGATTGAAAGCTGGTGCTGGACCTGTTCAGCACACAATCACCTTTACATTGGTGCATCCATCGTTGCTTTCACTGCTCCCTTTCATACAGGAAAAGCATTTGAATGGAATCAGTTCAGAGCCTGCTCTCTGCTGCGCAGCAACACAGTCAGCACAGAATGAACAGTGGCATCTGCTCCCACAGCAGAAGAACCAGCAGGGAAAGCTAGTGCTGGGCCTCTTCAGCACACAGGCTGCTTTGCAACGGTGTCACCATCATTGCAGTCTCTCCTCGGTTTCATACCTAAAAGTCCATTTGAATCCAAATTCTCAGCTGGTCGCTCTCAGCTGCAGGCAGCACAGTGAGTACAGCACGAACGTTTGGCCTCTGCTCCCACAGCAGAAGTGTCAGGATTGAAAGCTGGTGCTGGACCTGTTCAGCACACAATCACCTTTACATTGGTGCATCCATCGTTGCTTTCACTGCTCCCTTTCATACAGGAAAAGCATTTGAATGGAATCAGTTCAGAGCCTGCTCTCTGCTGGCAGCAACACAGTCAGCACAGAAAGAACAGTGGCATCTGCTCCCACAGCAGAAGAACCAGCAGGGAAAGCTAGTGCTGGGCCTCTTCAGCACACAGGCTGCTTTGCAACGGTGTCACCATCATTGCAGTCTCTCCTCGGTTTCATACCTAAAAGTCCATTTGAATCCAAATTCTCAGCTGGTCGCTTTCAGCTGCCCAGCAGCACAGTGAGTACAGCACGAACGTTTGGCTTCTGCTCCCACAGCAGAAGAGCCAGGATTGAAAGCTGGTGCTGGACCTGTTCAGCACACAATCACCTTTACATTGGTGCATCCATCGTTGCTTTCACTGCTCCCTTTCATACAGGAAAAGCATTTGAATGGAATCAGTTCAGAGCCTGCTCTCTGCTGCGCAGCAACACAGTCAGCACAGAATGAACAGTGGCATCTGCTCCCACAGCAGAAGAACCAGCAGGGAAAGCTAGTGCTGGGCCTCTTCAGCACACAGGCTGCTTTGCAACGGTGTCACCATCATTGCAGTCTCTCCTCGGTTTCATACCTAAAACTCCATTTGAATCCAAATTCTCAGCTGGTCGCTTTCAGCTGCCCAGCAGCACAGTGAGTACAGCACGAACGTTTGGCTTCTGCTCCCACAGCAGAAGAGCCAGGATTGAAAGCTTGTGCTGGACCTGTTCAGCACACAATCACCTTTACATTGGTGCATCCATCGTTGCTTTCACTGCTCCCTTTCATACAGGAAAAGCATTTGAATGGAATCAGTTCAGAGCCTGCTCTCTGCTGCGCAGCAACACAGTCAGCACAGAATGAACAGTGGCATCTGCTCCCACAGCAGAAGAACCAGCAGGGAAAGCTAGTGCTGGGCCTCTTCAGCACACAGGCTGCTTTGCAACGGTGTCACCATCATTGCAGTCTCTCCTCGGTTTCATACCTAAAACTCCATTTGAATCCAAATTCTCAGCTGGTCTCTTTCAGCTGCCCAGCAGCACAGTGAGTACAGCACGAACGTTTGGCTTCTGCTCCCACAGCAGAAGAGCCAGGATTGAAAGCTTGTGCTGGACCTGTTCAGCACACAATCACCTTTACATTGGTGCATCCATCGTTGCTTTCACTGCTCCCTTTCATACAGGAAAAGCATTTGAATGGAATCAGTTCAGAGCCTGCTCTCTGCTGGCAGCAACACAGTCAGCACAGAATGAACAGTGGCATCTGCTCCCACAGCAGAAGAACCAGCAGGGAAAGCTAGTGCTGGGCCTCTTCAGCACACAGGCTGCTTTGCAACGGTGTCACCATCATTGCAGTCTCTCCTCGGTTTCATACCTAAAAGTCCATTTGAATCCAATTTCTCAGCTGGTCGCTTTCAGCTGCCCAGCAGCACAGTGAGTACAGCACGAACGTTTGGCTTCTGCTCCCACAGCAGAAGAGCCAGGATTGAAAGCTTGTGCTGGACCTGTTCAGCACACAATCACCTTTACATTGGTGCATCCATCGTTGCTTTCACTGCTCCCTTTCATACAGGAAAAGCATTTGAATGGAATCAGTTCAGAGCCTGCTCTCTGCTGCGCAGCAACACAGTCAGCACAGAATGAACAGTGGCATCTGCTCCCACAGCAGAAGAACCAGCAGGGAAAGCTAGTGCTGGGCCTCTTCAGCACACAGGCTGCTTTGCAACGGTGTCACCATCATTGCAGTCTCTCCTCGGTTTCATACCTAAAACTCCATTTGAATCCAAATTCTCAGCTGGTCGCTTTCAGTTGCCCAGCAGCACAGTGAGTACAGCACGAACGTTTGGCTTCTGCTCCCACAGCAGAAGAGCCAGGATTGAAAGCTGGTGCTGGACCTGTTCAGCACACAATCACCTTTACATTGGTGCATCCATCGTTGCTTTCACTGCTCCCTTTCATACAGGAAAAGCATTTGAATGGAATCAGTTCAGAGCCTGCTCTCTGCTGGCAGCAACACAGTCAGCACAGAATGAACAGTGGCATCTGCTCCCACAGCAGAAGAACCAGCAGGGAAAGCTAGTGCTGGGCCTCTTCAGCACACAGGCTGCTTTGCAACGGTGTCACCATCATTGCAGTCTCTCCTCGGTTTCATACCTAAAACTCCATTTGAATCCAAATTCTCAGCTGGTCGCTTTCAGCTGCCCAGGCAGCACAGTGAGTACAGCACGAACGTTTGGCTTCTGCTCCCACAGCAGAAGAGCCAGGATTGAAAGCTTGTGCTGGACCTGTTCAGCACACAATCACCTTTACATTGGTGCATCCATCGTTGCTTTCACTGCTCCCTTTCATACAGGAAAAGCATTTGAATGGAATCAGTTCAGAGCCTGCTCTCTGCTGCGCAGCAACACAGTCAGCACAGAATGAACAGTGGCATCTGCTCCCACAGCAGAAGAACCAGCAGGGAAAGCTAGTGCTGGGCCTCTTCAGCACACAGGCTGCTTTGCAACGGTGTCACCATCATTGCAGTCTCTCCTCGGTTTCATACCTAAAACTCCATTTGAATCCAAATTCTCAGCTGGTCGCTTTCAGCTGCCCAGCAGCACAGTGAGTACAGCACGAACGTTTGGCTTCTGCTCCCACAGCAGAAGAGCCAGGATTGAAAGCTTGTGCTGGACCTGTTCAGCACACAATCACCTTTACATTGGTGCATCCATCGTTGCTTTCACTGCTCCCTTTCATACAGGAAAAGCATTTGAATGGAATCAGTTCAGAGCCTGCTCTCTGCTGCGCAGCAACACAGTCAGCACAGAATGAACAGTGGCATCTGCTCCCACAGCAGAAGAACCAGCAGGGAAAGCTAGTGCTGGGCCTCTTCAGCACACAGGCTGCTTTGCAACGGTGTCACCATCATTGCAGTCTCTCCTCGGTTTCATACCTAAAACTCCATTTGAATCCAAATTCTCAGCTGGTCGCTTTCAGCTGCCCAGCAGCACAGTGAGTACAGCACGAACGTTTGGCTTCTGCTCCCACAGCAGAAGAGCCAGGATTGAAAGCTTGTGCTGGACCTGTTCAGCACACAATCACCTTTACATTGGTGCATCCATCGTTGCTTTCACTGCTCCCTTTCATACAGGAAAAGCATTTGAATGGAATCAGTTCAGAGCCTGCTCTCTGCTGGCAGCAACACAGTCAGCACAGAATGAACAGTGGCATCTGCTCCCACAGCAGAAGAACCAGCAGGGAAAGCTAGTGCTGGGCCTCTTCAGCACACAGGCTGCTTTGCAACGGTGTCACCATCATTGCAGTCTCTCCTCGGTTTCATACCTAAAACTCCATTTGAATCCAAATTCTCAGCTGGTCGCTTTCAGTTGCAGGCAGCACAGTGAGTACAGCACGAACGTTTGGCTTCTGCTCCCACAGCAGAAGAGCCAGGATTGAAAGCTGGTGCTGGACCTGTTCAGCACACAATCACCTTTACATTGGTGCATCCATCGTTGCTTTCACTGCTCCCTTTCATACAGGAAAAGCATTTGAATGGAATCAGTTCAGAGCCTGCTCTCTGCTGGCAGCAACACAGTCAGCACAGAATGAACAGTGGCATCTGCTCCCACAGCAGAAGAACCAGCAGGGAAAGCTAGTGCTGGGCCTCTTCAGCACACAGGCTGCTTTGCAACGGTGTCACCATCATTGCAGTCTCTCCTCGGTTTCATACCTAAAACTCCATTTGAATCCAAATTCTCAGCTGGTCGCTTTCAGTTGCCCAGCAGCACAGTGAGTACAGCACGAACGTTTGGCTTCTGCTCCCACAGCAGAAGAGCCAGGATTGAAAGCTTGTGCTGGACCTGTTCAGCACACAATCACCTTTACATTGGTGCATCCATCGTTGCTTTCACTGCTCCCTTTCATACAGGAAAAGCATTTGAATGGAATCAGTTCAGAGCCTGCTCTCTGCTGGCAGCAACACAGTCAGCACAGAAAGAACAGTGGCATCTGCTCCCACAGCAGAAGAACCAGCAGGGAAAGCTAGTGCTGGGCCTCTTCAGCACACAGGCTGCTTTGCAACGGTGTCACCATCATTGCAGTCTCTCCTCGGTTTCATACCTAAAACTCCATTTGAATCCAAATTCTCAGCTGGTCGCTTTCAGCTGCCCAGCAGCACAGTGAGTACAGCACGAACGTTTGGCTTCTGCTCCCACAGCAGAAGAGCCAGGATTGAAAGCTTGTGCTGGACCTGTTCAGCACACAATCACCTTTACATTGGTGCATCCATCGTTGCTTTCACTGCTCCCTTTCATACAGGAAAAGCATTTGAATGGAATCAGTTCAGAGCCTGCTCTCTGCTGGCAGCAACACAGTCAGCACAGAAAGAACAGTGGCATCTGCTCCCACAGCAGAAGAACCAGCAGGGAAAGCTAGTGCTGGGCCTCTTCAGCACACAGGCTGCTTTGCAACGGTGTCACCATCATTGCAGTCTCTCCTCGGTTTCATACCTAAAAGTCCATTTGAATCCAAATTCTCAGCTGGTCGCTTTCAGCTGCCCAGCAGCACAGTGAGTACAGCACGAACGTTTGGCCTCTGCTCCCACAGCAGAAGAGCCAGGATTGAAAGCTTGTGCTGGACCTGTTCAGCACACAATCACCTTTACATTGGTGCATCCATCGTTGCTTTCACTGCTCCCTTTCATACAGGAAAAGCATTTGAATGGAATCAGTTCAGAGCCTGCTCTCTGCTGGCAGCAACACAGTCAGCACAGAATGAACAGTGGCATCTGCTCCCACAGCAGAAGAACCAGCAGGGAAAGCTAGTGCTGGGCCTCTTCAGAACGTTTCAGCCTTCTGCTCCCACAGCAGAAGAGCCAGGAGGAAAGCTGGTGTTGGACCTGTTCAGCACACAGTCACTTTTACATCGGTGCATCCATCGTTGCTTTCACTGCTCCCTTTCATACAGGAAAAGCATTTGAATGGAATCAGTTCAGAGCCTGCTAGCACAGAAAGTAGAGTGGCATCTGCTCCCACAGCAGAAGAACCAGCAGGGAAAGCTAGTGCTGGGCCTCTTCAGCACACAGGCTGCTTTGCAACGGTGTCACCATCATTGCAGTCTCTCCTCGGTTTCATACCTAAAACTCCATTTGAATCCAAATTCACAGCTGGTCGCTTTCAGTTGCCCAGCAGCAGTACAGCAGGAACGTTTGGCCTCTGCTCCCACAGCAGAAGAGCCAGGATTGAAAGCTTGTGCTGGACCTGTTCAGCACACAATCACCTTTACATTGGTGCATCCATCGTTGCTTTCACTGCTCCCTTTCATACAGGAAAAGCATTTGAATGGAATCAGTTCAGAGCCTGCTCTCTGCTGCGCAGCAACACAGTCAGCACAGAAAGAACAGTGGCATCTGCTCCCACAGCAGAAGAACCAGCAGGGAAAGCTAGTGCTGGGCCTCTTCAGCACACAGGCTGCTTTGCAACGGTGTCACCATCATTGCAGTCTCTCCTCGGTTTCATACCTAAAAGTCCATTTGAATCCAAATTCTCAGCTGGTCGCTCTCAGCTGCAGGCAGCACAGTGAGTACAGCACGAACGTTTGGCCTCTGCTCCCACAGCAGAAGAGCCAGGATTGAAAGCTGGTGCTGGACCTGTTCATCGCAAAATCACCTTTACATTGGTGCATCCATCTGAAGGCAGCACAGTGAGTACAGCAGGAACGTT
This sequence comes from Pezoporus occidentalis, assembly GCF_034315485.1. Taxonomy (NCBI): domain Eukaryota; kingdom Metazoa; phylum Chordata; class Aves; order Psittaciformes; family Psittacidae; genus Pezoporus; species Pezoporus occidentalis. The sequence continues at coordinate 51,918 of NW_026916048.1, read as the reverse complement.
TGGCCTCTGCTCCCACAGCAGAAGTGTCAGGATTGAAAGCTGGTGCTGGACCTGTTCAGCACACAATCACCTTTACATTGGTGCATCCATCGTTGCTTTCACTGCTCCCTTTCATGCAGGAAAAGCATTTGAATGGAATCAGTTCAGAGCCTGCTCTCTGATGGCAGCAACACAGTCAGCACAGAAAGATCAGTGGCATCTGCTCCCACAGCAGAAGAACCAGCAGGGAAAGCTGGTGCTGGGCCTCTTCAGCACACAGGCTGCTTTGCAACGGTGTCACCATCATTGCAGTCTCTCCTCGGTTTCATACCTAAAAGTCCATTTGAATCCAAATTCTCAGCTGGTCGCTCTCAGCTGCAGGCAGCACAGTGAGCACAGCACGAACGTTTGGCCTCTGCTCCCACAGCAGAAGAGCCAGGAGGGAAAGCTGGTGCTGGACCTGTTCAGCACACAATCACCTTTACATTGGTGCATCCATCGTTGCTTTCACTGCTCCCTTTCATACAGGAAAAGCATTTGAATGGAATCAGTTCAGAGCCTGCTCTCTGCTGCGCAGCAACACAGTCAGCACAGAATGAACAGTGGCATCTGCTCCCACAGCAGAAGAACCAGCAGGGAAAGCTAGTGCTGGGCCTCTTCAGCACACAGGCTGCTTTGCAACGGTGTCACCATCATTGCAGTCTCTCCTCGGTTTCATACCTAAAAGTCCATTTGAATCCAAATTCTCAGCTGGTCGCTCTCAGCTGCAGGCAGCACAGTGAGTACAGCACGAACGTTTGGCTTCTGCTCCCACAGCAGAAGAGCCAGGATTGAAAGCTGGTGCTGGACCTGTTCAGCACACAATCACCTTTACATTGGTGCATCCATCGTTGCTTTCACTGCTCCCTTTCATACAGGAAAAGCATTTGAATGGAATCAGTTCAGAGCCTGCTCTCTGCTGGCAGCAACACAGTCAGCACAGAAAGAACAGTGGCATCTGCTCCCACAGCAGAAGAACCAGCAGGGAAAGCTGGTGCTGGGCCTCTTCAGCACACAGGCTGCTTTGCAACGGTGTCACCATCATTGCAGTCTCTCCTCGGTTTCATACCTAAAAGTCCATTTGAATCCAAATTCTCAGCTGGTCGCTCTCAGCTGCAGGCAGCACAGTGAGTACAGCACGAACGTTTGGCCTCTGCTCCCACAGCAGAAGAGCCAGGAGGGAAAGCTGGTGCTGGACCTGTTCAGCACACAATCACCTTTACATTGGTGCATCCATCGTTGCTTTCACTGCTCCCTTTCATACAGGAAAAGCATTTGAATGGAATCAGTTCAGAGCCTGCTCTCTGCTGCGCAGCAACACAGTCAGCACAGAATGAACAGTGGCATCTGCTCCCACAGCAGAAGAACCAGCAGGGAAAGCTAGTGCTGGGCCTCTTCAGCACACAGGCTGCTTTGCAACGGTGTCACCATCATTGCAGTCTCTCCTCGGTTTCATACCTAAAAGTCCATTTGAATCCAAATTCTCAGCTGGTCGCTCTCAGCTGCAGGCAGCACAGTGCTCACAGATAGTCCGTTTGGCCTGGTGTCCACCAGCTGTGGAGCCAGGATTGAAAGCTGGTGCTGGACCTGTTCAGCACACAATCACCTTTACATTGGTGCATCCATCGTTGCTTTCACTGCTCCCTTTCATACAGGAAAAGCATTTGAATGGAATCAGTCCAGAGCCTGCTCTCTGCTGCGCAGCAACACAGTCAGCACAGAATGAACAGTGGCATCTGCTCCCACAGCAGAAGAACCAGCAGGGAAAGCTAGTGCTGGGCCTCTTCAGCACACAGGCTGCTTTGCAACGGTGTCACCATCATTGCAGTCTCTCCTCGGTTTCATACCTAAAAGTCCATTTGAATCCAAATTCTCAGCTGGTCGCTCTCAGCTGCAGGCAGCACAGTGAGCACAGCACGAACGTTTGGCCTCTGCTCCCACAGCAGAAGAGCCAGGAGGGAAAGCTGGTGCTGGACCTGTTCAGCACAGAATCACCTTTACATTGGTGCATCCATCGTTGCTTTCACTGCTCCCTTTCATACAGGAAAAGCATTTGAATGGAATCAGTTCAGAGCCTGCTCTCTGCTGGCAGCAACACAGTCAGCACAGAAAGAACAGTGGCATCTGCTCCCACAGCAGAAGAACCAGCAGGGAAAGCTGGTGCTGGGCCTCTTCAGCACACAGGCTGCTTTGCAACGGTGTCACCATCATTGCAGTCTCTCCTCGGTTTCATACCTAAAAGTCCATTTGAATCCAAATTCTCAGCTGGTCGCTTTCAGCTGCCCAGCAGCCCAGTGAGTACAGCACGAACGTTTGGCCTCTGCTCCCACAGCAGAAGAGCCAGGAGGGAAAGCTGGTGCTGGACCTGTTCAGCACACAATCACCTTTACATTGGAGCATCCATCGTTGCTTTCACTGCTCCCTTTCATACAGGAAAAGCATTTGAATGGAATCAGTTCAGAGCCTGCTCTCTGCTGCGCAGCAACACAGTCAGCACAGAATGAACAGTGGCATCTGCTCCCACAGCAGAAGAACCAGCAGGGAAAGCTAGTGCTGGGCCTCTTCAGCACACAGGCTGCTTTGCAACGGTGTCACCATCATTGCAGTCTCTCCTCGGTTTCATACCTAAAAGTCCATTTGAATCCAAATTCTCAGCTGGTCGCTCTCAGCTGCAGGCAGCACAGTGAGTACAGCACGAACGTTTGGCCTCTGCTCCCACAGCAGAAGAGCCAGGAGGGAAAGCTGGTGCTGGACCTGTTCAGCACACAATCACCTTTACATTGGTGCATCCATCGTTGCTTTCACTGCTCACTTTCATACAGGAAAAGCATTTGAATGGAATCAGTTCAGAGCCTGCTCTCTGCTGGCAGCAACACAGTCAGCACAGAATGAACAGTGGCATCTGCTCCCACAGCAGAAGAACCAGCAGGGAAAGCTAGTGCTGGGCCTCTTCAGCACACAGGCTGCTTTGCAACGGTGTCACCATCATTGCAGTCTCTCCTCGGTTTCATACCTAAAAGTCCATTTGAATCCAAATTCTCAGCTGGTCGCTCTCAGCTGCCCAGCAGCACAGTGCGTACAGCACGAACGTTTGGCTTCTGCTCCCACAGCAGAAGAGCCAGGATTGAAAGCTTGTGCTGGACCTGTTCAGCACACAATCACCTTTACATTGGTGCATCCATCGTTGCTTTCACTGCTCACTTTCATACAGGAAAAGCATTTGAATGGAATCAGTTCAGAGCCTGCTCTCTGCTGCGCAGCAACACAGTCAGCACAGAATGAACAGTGGCATCTGCTCCCACAGCAGAAGAACCAGCAGGGAAAGCTAGTGCTGGGCCTCTTCAGCACACAGGCTGCTTTGCAACGGTGTCACCATCATTGCAGTCTCTCCTCGGTTTCATACCTAAAAGTCCATTTGAATCCAAATTCTCAGCTGGTCGCTCTCAGCTGCAGGCAGCACAGTGAGTACAGCACGAACGTTTGGCTTCTGCTCCCACAGCAGAAGAGCCAGGATTGAAAGCTGGTGCTGGACCTGTTCAGCACACAATCACCTTTACATTGGTGCATCCATCGTTGCTTTCACTGCTCCCTTTCATACAGGAAAAGCATTTGAATGGAATCAGTCCAGAGCCTGCTCTCTGCTGGCAGCAACACAGTCAGCACAGAATGAACAGTGGCATCTGCTCCCACAGCAGAAGAACCAGCAGGGAAAGCTAGTGCTGGGCCTCTTCAGCACACAGGCTGCTTTGCAACGGTGTCACCATCATTGCAGTCTCTCCTCGGTTTCATACCTAAAAGTCCATTTGAATCCAAATTCTCAGCTGGTCGCTTCTCAGCTGCCCAGCAGCACAGTGAGTACAGCACGAACGTTTGGCCTCTGCTCCCACAGCAGAAGAGCCAGGAGGGAAAGCTGGTGCTGGACCTGTTCAGCACACAATCACCTTTACATTGGAGCATCCATCGTTGCTTTCACTGCTCCCTTTCATACAGGAAAAGCATTTGAATGGAATCAGTTCAGAGCCTGCTCTCTGCTGCGCAGCAACACAGTCAGCACAGAATGAACAGTGGCATCTGCTCCCACAGCAGAAGAACCAGCAGGGAAAGCTAGTGCTGGGCCTCTTCAGCACACAGGCTGCTTTGCAACGGTGTCACCATCATTGCAGTCTCTCCTCGGTTTCATACCTAAAAGTCCATTTGAATCCAAATTCTCAGCTGGTCGCTTTCAGCTGCAGGCAGCACAGTGAGTACAGCACGAACGTTTGGCCTCTGCTCCCACAGCAGAAGAGCCAGGATTGAAAGCTGGTGCTGGACCTGTTCAGCACACAATCACCTTTACATTGGTGCATCCATCGTTGCTTTCACTGCTCCCTTTCATACAGGAAAAGCATTTGAATGGAATCAGTTCAGAGCCTGCTCTCTGCTGCGCAGCAACACAGTCAGCACAGAATGAACAGTGGCATCTGCTCCCACAGCAGAAGAACCAGCAGGGAAAGCTAGTGCTGGGCCTCTTCAGCACACAGGCTGCTTTGCAACGGTGTCACCATCATTGCAGTCTCTCCTCGGTTTCATACCTAAAAGTCCATTTGAATCCAAATTCTCAGCTGGTCTCTCTCAGCTGCAGGCAGCACAGTGAGTACAGCACGAACGTTTGGCCTCTGCTCCCACAGCAGAAGAGCCAGGAGGGAAAGCTGGTGCTGGACCTGTTCAGCACACAATCACCTTTACATTGGTGCATCCATCGTTGCTTTCACTGCTCACTTTCATACAGGAAAAGCATTTGAATGGAATCAGTTCAGAGCCTGCTCTCTGCTGGCAGCAGCACAGTCAGCACAGAATGAACAGTGGCATCTGCTCCCACAGCAGAAGAACCAGCAGGGAAAGCTAGTGCTGGGCCTCTTCAGCACACAGGCTGCTTTGCAACGGTGTCACCATCATTGCAGTCTCTCCTCGGTTTCATACCTAAAAGTCCATTTGAATCCAAATTCTCAGCTGGTCGCTTTCAGCTGCCCAGCAGCACAGTGCGTACAGCACGAACGTTTGGCTTCTGCTCCCACAGCAGAAGAGCCAGGATTGAAAGCTTGTGCTGGACCTGTTCAGCACACAATCACCTTTACATTGGTGCATCCATCGTTGCTTTCACTGCTCCCTTTCATACAGGAAAAGCATTTGAATGGAATCAGTTCAGAGCCTGCTCTCTGCTGCGCAGCAACACAGTCAGCACAGAATGAACAGTGGCATCTGCTCCCACAGCAGAAGAACCAGCAGGGAAAGCTAGTGCTGGGCCTCTTCAGCACACAGGCTGCTTTGCAACGGTGTCACCATCATTGCAGTCTCTCCTCGGTTTCATACCTAAAAGTCCATTTGAATCCAAATTCTCAGCTGGTCGCTCTCAGCTGCAGGCAGCACAGTGAGTACAGCAGGAACGTTTGGCCTCTGCTCCCACAGCAGAAGAGCCAGGATTGAAAGCTTGTGCTGGACCTGTTCAGCACACAATCACCTTTACATTGGTGCATCCATCGTTGCTTTCACTGCTCCCTTTCATACAGGAAAAGCATTTGAATGGAATCAGTCCAGAGCCTGCTCTCTGCTACGCAGCAACACAGTCAGCACAGAATGAACAGTGGCATCTGCTCCCACAGCAGAAGAACCAGCAGGGAAAGCTAGTGCTGGGCCTCTTCAGCACACAGGCTGCTTTGCAACGGTGTCACCATCATTGCAGTCTCTCCTCGGTTTCATACCTAAAAGTCCATTTGAATCCAAATTCTCAGCTGGTCGCTTTCAGCTGCAGGCAGCACAGTGAGTACAGCACGAACGTTTGGCCTCTGCTCCCACAGCAGAAGTGTCAGGATTGAAAGCTGGTGCTGGACCTGTTCAGCACACAATCACCTTTACATTGGTGCATCCATCGTTGCTTTCACTGCTCCCTTTCATACAGGAAAAGCATTTGAATGGAATCAGTTCAGAGCCTGCTCTCTGCTGCGCAGCAACACAGCACAGAATGAACAGTGGCATCTGCTCCCACAGCAGAAGAACCAGCAGGGAAAGCTAGTGCTGGGCCTCTTCAGCACACAGGCTGCTTTGCAACGGTGTCACCATCATTGCAGTCTCTCCTCGGTTTCATACCTAAAAGTCCATTTGAATCCAAATTCTCAGCTGGTCGCTCTCAGCTGCAGGCAGCACAGTGAGCACAGCACGAACGTTTGGCCTCTGCTCCCACAGCAGAAGAGCCAGGAGGGAAAGCTGGTGCTGGACCTGTTCAGCACACATCACCTTTACATTGGTGCATCCATCGTTGCTTTCACTGCTCCCTTTCATACAGGAAAAGCATTTGAATGGAATCAGTTCAGAGCCTGCTCTCTGCTGGCAGCAACACAGTCAGCACAGAAAGAACAGTGGCATCTGCTCCCACAGCAGAAGAACCAGCAGGGAAAGCTGGTGCTGGGCCTCTTCAGCACACAGGCTGCTTTGCAACGGTGTCACCATCATTGCAGTCTCTCCTCGGTTTCATACCTAAAAGTCCATTTGAATCCAAATTCTCAGCTGGTCGCTTTCAGCTGCCCAGCAGCCCAGTGAGTACAGCACGAACGTTTGGCCTCTGCTCCCACAGCAGAAGAGCCAGGAGGGAAAGCTGGTGCTGGACCTGTTCAGCACACAATCACCTTTACATTGGAGCATCCATCGTTGCTTTCACTGCTCCCTTTCATACAGGAAAAGCATTTGAATGGAATCAGTTCAGAGCCTGCTCTCTGCTGCGCAGCAACACAGTCAGCACAGAATGAACAGTGGCATCTGCTCCCACAGCAGAAGAACCAGCAGGGAAAGCTAGTGCTGGGCCTCTTCAGCACACAGGCTGCTTTGCAACGGTGTCACCATCATTGCAGTCTCTCCTCGGTTTCATACCTAAAAGTCCATTTGAATCCAAATTCTCAGCTGGTCGCTCCCAGCTGCACAGCAGCACAGTGCGTACAGAGTGAGTACAGCACGAACGTTTGGCCTCTGCTCCCACAGCAGAAGAGCCAGGATTGAAAGCTGGTGCTGGACCTGTTCAGCACACAATCACCTTTACATTGGTGCATCCATCGTTGCTTTCACTGCTCCCTTTCATACAGGAAAAGCATTTGAATGGAATCAGTTCAGAGCCTGCTCTCTGCTGCGCAGCAACACAGTCAGCACAGAATGAACAGTGGCATCTGCTCCCACAGCAGAAGAACCAGCAGGGAAAGCTAGTGCTGGGCCTCTTCAGCACACAGGCTGCTTTGCAACGGTGTCACCATCATTGCAGTCTCTCCTCGGTTTCATACCTAAAAGTCCATTTGAATCCAAATTCTCAGCTGGTCGCTCTCAGCTGCAGGCAGCACAGTGAGTACAGCACGAACGTTTGGCCTCTGCTCCCACAGCAGAAGAGCCAGGATTGAAAGCTGGTGCTGGACCTGTTCAGCACACAATCACCTTTACATTGGTGCATCCATCGTTGCTTTCACTGCTCCCTTTCATACAGGAAAAGCATTTGAATGGAATCAGTTCAGAGCCTGCTCTCTGCTGCGCAGCAACACAGTCAGCACAGAATGAACAGTGGCATCTGCTCCCACAGCAGAAGAACCAGCAGGGAAAGCTAGTGCTGGGCCTCTTCAGCACACAGGCTGCTTTGCAACGGTGTCACCATCATTGCAGTCTCTCCTCGGTTTCATACCTAAAAGTCCATTTGAATCCAAATTCTCAGCTGGTCGCTCTCAGCTGCAGGCAGCACAGTGAGCACAGCACGAACGTTTGGCCTCTGCTCCCACAGCAGAAGAGCCAGGAGGGAAAGCTGGTGCTGGACCTGTTCAGCACACAATCACCTTTACATTGGTGCATCCATCGTTGCTTTCACTGCTCCCTTTCATACAGGAAAAGCATTTGAATGGAATCAGTTCAGAGCCTGCTCTCTGCTGGCAGCAACACAGTCAGCACAGAAAGAACAGTGGCATCTGCTCCCACAGCAGAAGAACCAGCAGGGAAAGCTGGTGCTGGGCCTCTTCAGCACACAGGCTGCTTTGCAACGGTGTCACCATCATTGCAGTCTCTCCTCGGTTTCATACCTAAAAGTCCATTTGAATCCAAATTCTCAGCTGGTCGCTTTCAGCTGCCCAGCAGCACAGTGAGTACAGCACGAACGTTTGGCCTCTGCTCCCACAGCAGAAGAGCCAGGAGGGAAAGCTGGTGCTGGACCTGTTCAGCACACAATCACCTTTACATTGGTGCATCCATCGTTGCTTTCACTGCTCCCTTTCATACAGGAAAAGCATTTGAATGGAATCAGTTCAGAGCCTGCTCTCTGCTGGCAGCAACACAGTCAGCACAGAATGAACAGTGGCATCTGCTCCCACAGCAGAAGAACCAGCAGGGAAAGCTAGTGCTGGGCCTCTTCAGCACACAGGCTGCTTTGCAACGGTGTCACCATCATTGCAGTCTCTCCTCGGTTTCATACCTAAAAGTCCATTTGAATCCAAATTCTCAGCTGGTCGCTCTCAGCTGCAGGCAGCACAGTGAGTACAGCACGAACGTTTGGCCTCTGCTCCCACAGCAGAAGAGCCAGGAGGGAAAGCTGGTGCTGGACCTGTTCAGCACACAATCACCTTTACATTGGTGCATCCATCGTTGCTTTCACTGCTCCCTTTCATACAGGAAAAGCATTTGAATGGAATCAGTTCAGAGCCTGCTCTCTGCTGGCAGCAACACAGTCAGCACAGAATGAACAGTGGCATCTGCTCCCACAGCAGAAGAACCAGCAGGGAAAGCTAGTGCTGGGCCTCTTCAGCACACAGGCTGCTTTGCAACGGTGTCACCATCATTGCAGTCTCTCCTCGGTTTCATACCTAAAAGTCCATTTGAATCCAAATTCTCAGCTGGTCGCTTTCAGCTGCCCAGCAGCACAGTGCGTACAGCACGAACGTTTGGCTTCTGCTCCCACAGCAGAAGAGCCAGGATTGAAAGCTTGTGCTGGACCTGTTCAGCACACAATCACCTTTACATTGGTGCATCCATCGTTGCTTTCACTGCTCCCTTTCATACAGGAAAAGCATTTGAATGGAATCAGTTCAGAGCCTGCTCTCTGCTGCGCAGCAACACAGTCAGCACAGAATGAACAGTGGCATCTGCTCCCACAGCAGAAGAACCAGCAGGGAAAGCTAGTGCTGGGCCTCTTCAGCACACAGGCTGCTTTGCAACGGTGTCACCATCATTGCAGTCTCTCCTCGGTTTCATACCTAAAAGTCCATTTGAATCCAAATTCTCAGCTGGTCGCTCTCAGCTGCAGGCAGCACAGTGCGTACAGCACGAACGTTTGGCCTCTGCTCCCACAGCAGAAGAGCCAGGATTGAAAGCTGGTGCTGGACCTGTTCAGCACACAATCACCTTTACATTGGTGCATCCATCGTTGCTTTCACTGCTCACTTTCATACAGGAAAAGCATTTGAATGGAATCAGTTCAGAGCCTGCTCTCTGCTGGCAGCAACACAGTCAGCACAGAATGAACAGTGGCATCTGCTCCCACAGCAGAAGAACCAGCAGGGAAAGCTAGTGCTGGGCCTCTTCAGCACACAGGCTGCTTTGCAACGGTGTCACCATCATTGCAGTCTCTCCTCGGTTTCATACCTAAAAGTCCATTTGAATCCAAATTCTCAGCTGGTCGCTCTCAGCTGCAGGCAGCACAGTGAGTACAGCAGGAACGTTTGGCCTCTGCTCCCACAGCAGAAGAGCCAGGATTGAAAGCTGGTGCTGGACCTGTTCAGCACACAATCACCTTTACATTGGTGCATCCATCGTTGCTTTCACTGCTCCCTTTCATACAGGAAAAGCATTTGAATGGAATCAGTTCAGAGCCTGCTCTCTGCTACGCAGCAACACAGTCAGCACAGAATGAACAGTGGCATCTGCTCCCACAGCAGAAGAACCAGCAGGGAAAGCTAGTGCTGGGCCTCTTCAGCACACAGGCTGCTTTGCAACGGTGTCACCATCATTGCAGTCTCTCCTCGGTTTCATACCTAAAAGTCCATTTGAATCCAAATTCTCAGCTGGTCGCTCTCAGCTGCAGGCAGCACAGTGAGTACAGCACGAACGTTTGGCCTCTGCTCCCACAGCAGAAGTGTCAGGATTGAAAGCTGGTGCTGGACCTGTTCAGCACACAATCACCTTTACATTGGTGCATCCATCGTTGCTTTCACTGCTCCCTTTCATACAGGAAAAGCATTTGAATGGAATCAGTTCAGAGCCTGCTCTCTGCTGCGCAGCAACACAGCACAGAAATGAACAGTGGCATCTGCTCCCACAGCAGAAGAACCAGCAGGGAAAGCTAGTGCTGGGCCTCTTCAGCACACAGGCTGCTTTGCAACGGTGTCACCATCATTGCAGTCTCTCCTCGGTTTCATACCTAAAAGTCCATTTGAATCCAAATTCTCAGCTGGTCGCTCTCAGCTGCAGGCAGCACAGTGAGCACAGCACGAACGTTTGGCCTCTGCTCCCACAGCAGAAGAGCCAGGAGGGAAAGCTGGTGCTGGACCTGTTCAGCACACAATCACCTTTACATTGGTGCATCCATCGTTGCTTTCACTGCTCCCTTTCATACAGGAAAAGCATTTGAATGGAATCAGTTCAGAGCCTGCTCTCTGCTGGCAGCAACACAGTCAGCACAGAAAGAACAGTGGCATCTGCTCCCACAGCAGAAGAACCAGCAGGGAAAGCTGGTGCTGGGCCTCTTCAGCACACAGGCTGCTTTGCAACGGTGTCACCATCATTGCAGTCTCTCCTCGGTTTCATACCTAAAAGTCCATTTGAATCCAAATTCTCAGCTGGTCGCTCTCAGCTGCCCAGCAGCACAGTGAGTACAGCACGAACGTTTGGCCTCTGCTCCCACAGCAGAAGAGCCAGGAGGGAAAGCTGGTGCTGGACCTGTTCAGCACACAATCACCTTTACATTGGTGCATCCATCGTTGCTTTCACTGCTCACTTTCATACAGGAAAAGCATTTGAATGGAATCAGTTCAGAGCCTGCTCTCTGCTGGCAGCAACACAGTCAGCACAGAATGAACAGTGGCATCTGCTCCCACAGCAGAAGAACCAGCAGGGAAAGCTAGTGCTGGGCCTCTTCAGCACACAGGCTGCTTTGCAACGGTGTCACCATCATTGCAGTCTCTCCTCGGTTTCATACCTAAAAGTCCATTTGAATCCAAATTCTCAGCTGGTCGCTCTCAGCTGCAGGCAGCACAGTGAGCACAGCACGAACGTTTGGCCTCTGCTCCCACAGCAGAAGAGCCAGGAGGGAAAGCTGGTGCTGGACCTGTTCAGCACACAATCACCTTTACATTGGTGCATCCATCGTTGCTTTCACTGCTCCCTTTCATACAGGAAAAGCATTTGAATGGAATCAGTTCAGAGCCTGCTCTCTGCTGGCAGCAACACAGTCAGCACAGAAAGAACAGTGGCATCTGCTCCCACAGCAGAAGAAGCAGGGAAAGACCAGCAGGGAAAGCTGGTGCTGGGCCTCTTCAGCACACAGGCTGCTTTGCAACGGTGTCACCATCATTGCAGTCTCTCCTCGGTTTCATACCTAAAAGTCCATTTGAATCCAAATTCTCAGCTGGTCGCTTTCAGCTGCCCAGCAGCCCAGTGAGTACAGCACGAACGTTTGGCCTCTGCTCCCACAGCAGAAGAGCCAGGAGGGAAAGCTGGTGCTGGACCTGTTCAGCACACAATCACCTTTACATTGGTGCATCCATCGTTGCTTTCACTGCTCCCTTTCATACAGGAAAAGCATTTGAATGGAATCAGTTCAGAGCCTGCTCTCTGCTGGCAGCAACACAGTCAGCACAGAATGAACAGTGGCATCTGCTCCCACAGCAGAAGAACCAGCAGGGAAAGCTAGTGCTGGGCCTCTTCAGCACACAGGCTGCTTTGCAACGGTGTCACCATCATTGCAGTCTCTCCTCGGTTTCATACCTAAAAGTCCATTTGAATCCAAATTCTCAGCTGGTCGCTCTCAGCTGCCCAGCAGCACAGTGCGTACAGCACGAACGTTTGGCTTCTGCTCCCACAGCAGAAGAGCCAGGATTGAAAGCTTGTGCTGGACCTGTTCAGCACACAATCACCTTTACATTGGTGCATCCATTGTTGCTTTCACTGCTCCCTTTCATACAGGAAAAGCATTTGAATGGAATCAGTCCAGAGCCTGCTCTCTGCTGCGCAGCAACACAGCACAGAATGAACAGTGGCATCTGCTCCCACAGCAGAAGAACCAGCAGGGAAAGCTAGTGCTGGGCCTCTTCAGCACACAGGCTGCTTTGCAACGGTGTCACCATCATTGCAGTCTCTCCTCGGTTTCATACCTAAAAGTCCATTTGAATCCAAATTCTCAGCTGGTCGCTCTCAGCTGCAGGCAGCACAGTGAGCACAGCACGAACGTTTGGCCTCTGCTCCCACAGCAGAAGAGCCAGGAGGGAAAGCTGGTGCTGGACCTGTTCAGCACACAATCACCTTTACATTGGTGCATCCATCGTTGCTTTCACTGCTCCCTTTCATACAGGAAAAGCATTTGAATGGAATCAGTTCAGAGCCTGCTCTCTGCTGGCAGCAACACAGTCAGCACAGAAAGAACAGTGGCATCTGCTCCCACAGCAGAAGAACCAGCAGGGAAAGCTGGTGCTGGGCCTCTTCAGCACACAGGCTGCTTTGCAACGGTGTCACCATCATTGCAGTCTCTCCTCGGTTTCATACCTAAAAGTCCATTTGAATCCAAATTCTCAGCTGGTCGCTTTCAGCTGCCCAGCAGCCCAGTGAGTACAGCACGAACGTTTGGCCTCTGCTCCCACAGCAGAAGAGCCAGGAGGGAAAGCTGGTGCTGGACCTGTTCAGCACACAATCACCTTTACATTGGTGCATCCATCGTTGCTTTCACTGCTCCCTTTCATACAGGAAAAGCATTTGAATGGAATCAGTTCAGAGCCTGCTCTCTGCTGCGCAGCAACACAGTCAGCACAGAATGAACAGTGGCATCTGCTCCCACAGCAGAAGAACCAGCAGGGAAAGCTAGTGCTGGGCCTCTTCAGCACACAGGCTGCTTTGCAACGGTGTCACCATCATTGCAGTCTCTCCTCGGTTTCATACCTAAAAGTCCATTTGAATCCAAATTCTCAGCTGGTCACTCTCAGCTGCAGGCAGCACAGTGAGTACAGCACGAACGTTTGGCCTCTGCTCCCACAGCAGAAGAGCCAGGAGGGAAAGCTGGTGCTGGACCTGTTCAGCACACAATCACCTTTACATTGGTGCATCCATCGTTGCTTTCACTGCTCACTTTCATACAGGAAAAGCATTTGAATGGAATCAGTTCAGAGCCTGCTCTCTGCTGCGCAGCAACACAGTCAGCACAGAATGAACAGTGGCATCTGCTCCCAAAGCAGAATAACCAGCAGGGAAAGCTAGTGCTGGGCCTCTTCAGCACACAGGCTGCTTTGCAACGGTGTCACCATCATTGCAGTCTCTCCTCGGTTTCATACCTAAAAGTCCATTTGAATCCAAATTCTCAGCTGGTCGCTCTCAGCTGCAGGCAGCACAGTGAGTACAGCAGGAACGTTTGGCCTCTGCTCCCACAGCAGAAGTGTCAGGATTGAAAGCTGGTGCTGGACCTGTTCAGTACACAATCACCTTTACATTGGTGCATCCATCGTTGCTTTCACTGCTCCCTTTTATGCAGGAAAAGCATTTGAATGGAATCAGTTCAGAGCCTGCTCTCTGATGGCAGCAACACAGTCAGCACAGAAAGATCAGTGGCATCTGCTCCCACAGCAGAAGAACCAGCAGGGAAAGCTGGTGCTGGGCCTCTTCAGCACACAGGCTGCTTTGCAACGGTGTCACCATCATTGCAGTCTCTCCTCGGTTTCATACCTAAAAGTCCATTTGAATCCAAATTCTCAGCTGGTCGCTCTCAGCTGCAGGCAGCACAGTGAGCACAGCACGAACGTTTGGCCTCTGCTCCCACAGCAGAAGAGCCAGGAGGGAAAGCTGGTGCTGGACCTGTTCAGCACACAATCACCTTTACATTGGTGCATCCATCGTTGCTTTCACTGCTCCCTTTCATACAGGAAAAGCATTTGAATGGAATCAGTTCAGAGCCTGCTCTCTGCTGGCAGCAACACAGTCAGCACAGAAAGAACAGTGGCATCTGCTCCCACAGCAGAAGAACCAGCAGGGAAAGCTGGTGCTGGGCCTCTTCAGCACACAGGCTGCTTTGCAACGGTGTCACCATCATTGCAGTCTCTCCTCGGTTTCATACCTAAAAGTCCATTTGAATCCAAATTCTCAGCTGGTCGCTCTCAGCTGCAGGCAGCACAGTGAGCACAGCACGAACGTTTGGCCTCTGCTCCCACAGCAGAAGAGCCAGGAGGGAAAGCTGGTGCTGGACCTGTTCAGCACACAATCACCTTTACATTGGTGCATCCATCGTTGCTTTCACTGCTCCCTTTCATACAGGAAAAGCATTTGAATGGAATCAGTTCAGAGCCTGCTCTCTGCTGGCAGCAGCACAGTCAGCACAGAATGAACAGTGGCATCTGCTCCCACAGCAGAAGAACCAGCAGGGAAAGCTAGTGCTGGGCCTCTTCAGCACACAGGCTGCTTTGCAACGGTGTCACCATCATTGCAGTCTCTCCTCGGTTTCATACCTAAAAGTCCATTTGAATCCAAATTCTCAGCTGGTCGCTCTCAGCTGCCCAGCAGCACAGTGCGTACAGCACGAACGTTTGGCTTCTGCTCCCACAGCAGAAGAGCCAGGATTGAAAGCTTGTGCTGGACCTGTTCAGCACACAATCACCTTTACATTGGTGCATCCATCGTTGCTTTCACTGCTCCCTTTCATACAGGAAAAGCATTTGAATGGAATCAGTCCAGAGCCTGCTCTCTGCTGCGCAGCAACACAGCACAGAATGAACAGTGGCATCTGCTCCCACAGCAGAAGAACCAGCAGGGAAAGCTAGTGCTGGGCCTCTTCAGCACACAGGCTGCTTTGCAACGGTGTCACCATCATTGCAGTCTCTCCTCGGTTTCATACCTAAAAGTCCATTTGAATCCAAATTCTCAGCTGGTCGCTCTCAGCTGCAGGCAGCACAGTGAGCACAGCACGAACGTTTGGCCTCTGCTCCCACAGCAGAAGAGCCAGGAGGGAAAGCTGGTGCTGGACCTGTTCAGCACAGAATCACCTTTACATTGGTGCATCCATCGTTGCTTTCACTGCTCCCTTTCATACAGGAAAAGCATTTGAATGGAATCAGTTCAGAGCCTGCTCTCTGCTGGCAGCAACACAGTCAGCACAGAAAGAACAGTGGCATCTGCTCCCACAGCAGAAGAACCAGCAGGGAAAGCTGGTGCTGGGCCTCTTCAGCACAGAGGCTGCTTTGCAACGGTGTCACCATCATTGCAGTCTCTCCTCGGTTTCATACCTAAAAGTCCATTTGAATCCAAATTCTCAGCTGGTCGCTTTCAGCTGCCCAGCAGCCCAGTGAGTACAGCACGAACGTTTGGCCTCTGCTCCCACAGCAGAAGAGCCAGGAGGGAAAGCTGGTGCTGGACCTGTTCAGCACACAATCACCTTTACATTGGAGCATCCATCGTTGCTTTCACTGCTCCCTTTCATACAGGAAAAGCATTTGAATGGAATCAGTTCAGAGCCTGCTCTCTGCTGCGCAGCAACACAGTCAGCACAGAATGAACAGTGGCATCTGCTCCCACAGCAGAAGAACCAGCAGGGAAAGCTAGTGCTGGGCCTCTTCAGCACACAGGCTGCTTTGCAACGGTGTCACCATCATTGCAGTCTCTCTTCGGTTTCATACCGGCTTCTGCTCCCACAGCAGAAGAGCCAGGATTGAAAGCTTGTGCTGGACCTGTTCAGCACACAATCACCTTTACATTGGTGCATCCATCGTTGCTTTCACTGCTCCCTTTCATACAGGAAAAGCATTTGAATGGAATCAGTTCAGAGCCTGCTCTCTGCTGCGCAGCAACACAGTCAGCACAGAATGAACAGTGGCATCTGCTCCCACAGCAGAAGAACCAGCAGGGAAAGCTAGTGCTGGGCCTCTTCAGCACACAGGCTGCTTTGCAACGGTGTCACCATCATTGCAGTCTCTCCTCGGTTTCATACCTAAAACTCCATTTGAATCCAAATTCTCAGCTGGTCGCTCTCAGCTGCCCAGCAGCACAGTGAGTACAGCACGAACGTTTGGCTTCTGCTCCCACAGCAGAAGAGCCAGGATTGAAAGCTTGTGCTGGACCTGTTCAGCACACAATCACCTTTACATTGGTGCATCCATCGTTGCTTTCACTGCTCCCTTTCATACAGGAAAAGCATTTGAATGGAATCAGTTCAGAGCCTGCTCTCTGCTGCGCAGCAACACAGTCAGCACAGAATGAACAGTGGCATCTGCTCCCACAGCAGAAGAACCAGCAGGGAAAGCTAGTGCTGGGCCTCTTCAGCACACAGGCTGCTTTGCAACGGTGTCACCATCATTGCAGTCTCTCCTCGGTTTCATACCTAAAACTCCATTTGAATCCAAATTCTCAGCTGGTCGCTCTCAGCTGCAGCAGCACAGTGAGTACAGCACGAACGTTTGGCTTCTGCTCCCACAGCAGAAGAGCCAGGATTGAAAGCTTGTGCTGGACCTGTTCAGCACACAATCACCTTTACATTGGTGCATCCATCGTTGCTTTCACTGCTCCCTTTCATACAGGAAAAGCATTTGAATGGAATCAGTTCAGAGCCTGCTCTCTGCTGCGCAGCAACACAGTCAGCACAGAATGAACAGTGGCATCTGCTCCCACAGCAGAAGAACCAGCAGGGAAAGCTAGTGCTGGGCCTCTTCAGCACACAGGCTGCTTTGCAACGGTGTCACCATCATTGCAGTCTCTCCTCGGTTTCATACCTAAAACTCCATTTGAATCCAAATTCTCAGCTGGTCGCTCTCAGCTGCAGCAGCACAGTGAGTACAGCACGAACGTTTGGCTTCTGCTCCCACAGCAGAAGAGCCAGGATTGAAAGCTTGTGCTGGACCTGTTCAGCACACAATCACCTTTACATTGGTGCATCCATCGTTGCTTTCACTGCTCCCTTTCATACAGGAAAAGCATTTGAATGGAATCAGTTCAGAGCCTGCTCTCTGCTGCGCAGCAACACAGTCAGCACAGAAAGAACAGTGGCATCTGCTCCCACAGCAGAAGAACCAGCAGGGAAAGCTAGTGCTGGGCCTCTTCAGCACACAGGCTGCTTTGCAACGGTGTCACCATCATTGCAGTCTCTCCTCGGTTTCATACCTAAAACTCCATTTGAATCCAAATTCTCAGCTGGTCGCTCTCAGCTGCCCAGCAGCACAGTGAGTACAGCACGAACGTTTGGCTTCTGCTCCCACAGCAGAAGAGCCAGGATTGAAAGCTTGGTGCTGGACCTGTTCAGCACACAATCACCTTTACATTGGTGCATCCATCGTTGCTTTCACTGCTCCCTTTCATACAGGAAAAGCATTTGAATGGAATCAGTTCAGAGCCTGCTCTCTGCTGCGCAGCAACACAGTCAGCACAGAATGAACAGTGGCATCTGCTCCCACAGCAGAAGAACCAGCAGGGAAAGCTAGTGCTGGGCCTCTTCAGCACACAGGCTGCTTTGCAACGGTGTCACCATCATTGCAGTCTCTCCTCGGTTTCATACCTAAAACTCCATTTGAATCCAAATTCTCAGCTGGTCGCTCTCAGCTGCCCAGCAGCACAGTGAGTACAGCACGAACGTTTGGCTTCTGCTCCCACAGCAGAAGAGCCAGGATTGAAAGCTTGTGCTGGACCTGTTCAGCACACAATCACCTTTACATTGGTGCATCCATCGTTGCTTTCACTGCTCCCTTTCATACAGGAAAAGCATTTGAATGGAATCAGTTCAGAGCCTGCTCTCTGCTGCGCAGCAACACAGTCAGCACAGAATGAACAGTGGCATCTGCTCCCACAGCAGAAGAACCAGCAGGGAAAGCTAGTGCTGGGCCTCTTCAGCACACAGGCTGCTTTGCAACGGTGTCACCATCATTGCAGTCTCTCCTCGGTTTCATACCTAAAACTCCATTTGAATCCAAATTCTCAGCTGGTCGCTCTCAGCTGCCCAGCAGCACAGTGAGTACAGCACGAACGTTTGGCTTCTGCTCCCACAGCAGAAGAGCCAGGATTGAAAGCT
Source organism: Pezoporus occidentalis (assembly GCF_034315485.1). Classification (NCBI taxonomy): domain Eukaryota; kingdom Metazoa; phylum Chordata; class Aves; order Psittaciformes; family Psittacidae; genus Pezoporus; species Pezoporus occidentalis. The sequence continues at coordinate 33,668 of NW_026916048.1, read as the reverse complement.
TGTGCTGGACCTGTTCAGCACACAATCACCTTTACATTGGTGCATCCATCGTTGCTTTCACTGCTCCCTTTCATACAGGAAAAGCATTTGAATGGAATCAGTTCAGAGCCTGCTCTCTGCTGGCAGCAACACAGTCAGCACAGAATGAACAGTGGCATCTGCTCCCACAGCAGAAGAACCAGCAGGGAAAGCTAGTGCTGGGCCTCTTCAGCACACAGGCTGCTTTGCAACGGTGTCACCATCATTGCAGTCTCTCCTCGGTTTCATACCTAAAACTCCATTTGAATCCAAATTCTCAGCTGGTCGCTCTCAGCTGCCCAGCAGCACAGTGAGTACAGCACGAACGTTTGGCTTCTGCTCCCACAGCAGAAGAGCCAGGATTGAAAGCTTGTGCTGGACCTGTTCAGCACACAATCACCTTTACATTGGTGCATCCATCGTTGCTTTCACTGCTCCCTTTCATACAGGAAAAGCATTTGAATGGAATCAGTTCAGAGCCTGCTCTCTGCTGCGCAGCAACACAGTCAGCACAGAATGAACAGTGGCATCTGCTCCCACAGCAGAAGAACCAGCAGGGAAAGCTAGTGCTGGGCCTCTTCAGCACACAGGCTGCTTTGCAACGGTGTCACCATCATTGCAGTCTCTCCTCGGTTTCATACCTAAAACTCCATTTGAATCCAAATTCTCAGCTGGTCGCTCTCAGCTGCCCAGCAGCACAGTGAGTACAGCACGAACGTTTGGCTTCTGCTCCCACAGCAGAAGAGCCAGGATTGAAAGCTTGTGCTGGACCTGTTCAGCACACAATCACCTTTACATTGGTGCATCCATCGTTGCTTTCACTGCTCCCTTTCATACAGGAAAAGCATTTGAATGGAATCAGTTCAGAGCCTGCTCTCTGCTGCGCAGCAACACAGTCAGCACAGAATGAACAGTGGCATCTGCTCCCACAGCAGAAGAACCAGCAGGGAAAGCTAGTGCTGGGCCTCTTCAGCACACAGGCTGCTTTGCAACGGTGTCACCATCATTGCAGTCTCTCCTCGGTTTCATACCTAAAACTCCATTTGAATCCAAATTCTCAGCTGGTCGCTCTCAGCTGCCCAGCAGCACAGTGAGTACAGCACGAACGTTTGGCTTCTGCTCCCACAGCAGAAGAGCCAGGATTGAAAGCTTGTGCTGGACCTGTTCAGCACACAATCACCTTTACATTGGTGCATCCATCGTTGCTTTCACTGCTCCCTTTCATACAGGAAAAGCATTTGAATGGAATCAGTTCAGAGCCTGCTCTCTGCTGCGCAGCAACACAGTCAGCACAGAATGAACAGTGGCATCTGCTCCCACAGCAGAAGAACCAGCAGGGAAAGCTAGTGCTGGGCCTCTTCAGCACACAGGCTGCTTTGCAACGGTGTCACCATCATTGCAGTCTCTCCTCGGTTTCATACCTAAAACTCCATTTGAATCCAAATTCTCAGCTGGTCGCTCTCAGCTGCCCAGCAGCACAGTGAGTACAGCACGAACGTTTGGCTTCTGCTCCCACAGCAGAAGAGCCAGGATTGAAAGCTTGTGCTGGACCTGTTCAGCACACAATCACCTTTACATTGGTGCATCCATCGTTGCTTTCACTGCTCCCTTTCATACAGGAAAAGCATTTGAATGGAATCAGTTCAGAGCCTGCTCTCTGCTGGCAGCAACACAGTCAGCACAGAAAGAACAGTGGCATCTGCTCCCACAGCAGAAGAACCAGCAGGGAAAGCCTGTGCTGGGCCTCTTCAGCACACAGGCTGCTTTGCAACGGTGTCACCATCATTGCAGTCTCTCCTCGGTTTCATACCTAAAACTCCATTTGAATCCAAATTCTCAGCTGGTCTCTCTCTCAGCTGCCCAGCAGCACAGTGAGTACAGCACGAACGTTTGGCTTCTGCTCCCACAGCAGAAGAGCCAGGATTGAAAGCTTGTGCTGGACCTGTTCAGCACACAATCACCTTTACATTGGTGCATCCATCGTTGCTTTCACTGCTCCCTTTCATACAGGAAAAGCATTTGAATGGAATCAGTTCAGAGCCTGCTCTCTGCCTGCAGCAACACAGTCAGCACAGAATGAACAGTGGCATCTGCTCCCACAGCAGAAGAACCAGCAGGGAAAGCTAGTGCTGGGCCTCTTCAGCACACAGGCTGCTTTGCAACGGTGTCACCATCATTGCAGTCTCTCCTCGGTTTCATACCTAAAACTCCATTTGAATCCAAATTCTCAGCTGGTCGCTCTCGCTGCCCAGCAGCACAGTGAGTACAGCACGAACGTTTGGCTTCTGCTCCCACAGCAGAAGAGCCAGGATTGAAAGCTTGTGCTGGACCTGTTCAGCACACAATCACCTTTACATTGGTGCATCCATCGTTGCTTTCACTGCTCCCTTTCATACAGGAAAAGCATTTGAATGGAATCAGTTCAGAGCCTGCTCTCTGCTGCGCAGCAACACAGTCAGCACAGAATGAACAGTGGCATCTGCTCCCACAGCAGAAGAACCAGCAGGGAAAGCTAGTGCTGGGCCTCTTCAGCACACAGGCTGCTTTGCAACGGTGTCACCATCATTGCAGTCTCTCCTCGGTTTCATACCTAAAACTCCATTTGAATCCAAATTCTCAGCTGGTCGCTCTCAGCTGCCCAGCAGCACAGTGAGTACAGCACGAACGTTTGGCTTCTGCTCCCACAGCAGAAGAGCCAGGATTGAAAGCTTGTGCTGGACCTGTTCAGCACACAATCACCTTTACATTGGTGCATCCATCGTTGCTTTCACTGCTCCCTTTCATACAGGAAAAGCATTTGAATGGAATCAGTTCAGAGCCTGCTCTCTGCTGCGCAGCAACACAGTCAGCACAGAATGAACAGTGGCATCTGCTCCCACAGCAGAAGAACCAGCAGGGAAAGCTAGTGCTGGGCCTCTTCAGCACACAGGCTGCTTTGCAACGGTGTCACCATCATTGCAGTCTCTCCTCGGTTTCATACCTAAAACTCCATTTGAATCCAAATTCTCAGCTGGTCGCTCTCAGCTGCCCAGCAGCACAGTGAGTACAGCACGAACGTTTGGCTTCTGCTCCCACAGCAGAAGAGCCAGGATTGAAAGCTTGTGCTGGACCTGTTCAGCACACAATCACCTTTACATTGGTGCATCCATCGTTGCTTTCACTGCTCCCTTTCATACAGGAAAAGCATTTGAATGGAATCAGTTCAGAGCCTGCTCTCTGCTGCGCAGCAACACAGTCAGCACAGAATGAACAGTGGCATCTGCTCCCACAGCAGAAGAACCAGCAGGGAAAGCTAGTGCTGGGCCTCTTCAGCACACAGGCTGCTTTGCAACGGTGTCACCATCATTGCAGTCTCTCCTCGGTTTCATACCTAAAACTCCATTTGAATCCAAATTCTCAGCTGGTCGCTCTCAGCTGCCCAGCAGCACAGTGAGTACAGCACGAACGTTTGGCTTCTGCTCCCACAGCAGAAGAGCCAGGATTGAAAGCTTGTGCTGGACCTGTTCAGCACACAATCACCTTTACATTGGTGCATCCATCGTTGCTTTCACTGCTCCCTTTCATACAGGAAAAGCATTTGAATGGAATCAGTTCAGAGCCTGCTCTCTGCTGCGCAGCAACACAGTCAGCACAGAATGAACAGTGGCATCTGCTCCCACAGCAGAAGAACCAGCAGGGAAAGCTAGTGCTGGGCCTCTTCAGCACACAGGCTGCTTTGCAACGGTGTCACCATCATTGCAGTCTCTCCTCGGTTTCATACCTAAAACTCCATTTGAATCCAAATTCTCAGCTGGTCGCTTCTCAGCTGCCCAGCAGCACAGTGAGTACAGCACGAACGTTTGGCTTCTGCTCCCACAGCAGAAGAGCCAGGATTGAAAGCTTGTGCTGGACCTGTTCAGCACACAATCACCTTTACATTGGTGCATCCATCGTTGCTTTCACTGCTCCCTTTCATACAGGAAAAGCATTTGAATGGAATCAGTTCAGAGCCTGCTCTCTGCTGCGCAGCAACACAGTCAGCACAGAATGAACAGTGGCATCTGCTCCCACAGCAGAAGAACCAGCAGGGAAAGCTAGTGCTGGGCCTCTTCAGCACACAGGCTGCTTTGCAACGGTGTCACCATCATTGCAGTCTCTCCTCGGTTTCATACCTAAAACTCCATTTGAATCCAAATTCTCAGCTGGTCGCTCTCAGCTGCCCAGCAGCACAGTGAGTACAGCACGAACGTTTGGCTTCTGCTCCCACAGCAGAAGAGCCAGGATTGAAAGCTTGTGCTGGACCTGTTCAGCACACAATCACCTTTACATTGGTGCATCCATCGTTGCTTTCACTGCTCCCTTTCATACAGGAAAAGCATTTGAATGGAATCAGTTCAGAGCCTGCTCTCTGCTGCGCAGCAACACAGTCAGCACAGAATGAACAGTGGCATCTGCTCCCACAGCAGAAGAACCAGCAGGGAAAGCTAGTGCTGGGCCTCTTCAGCACACAGGCTGCTTTGCAACGGTGTCACCATCATTGCAGTCTCTCCTCGGTTTCATACCTAAAACTCCATTTGAATCCAAATTCTCAGCTGGTCGCTCTCAGCTGCCCAGCAGCACAGTGAGTACAGCACGAACGTTTGGCTTCTGCTCCCACAGCAGAAGAGCCAGGATTGAAAGCTTGTGCTGGACCTGTTCAGCACACAATCACCTTTACATTGGTGCATCCATCGTTGCTTTCACTGCTCCCTTTCATACAGGAAAAGCATTTGAATGGAATCAGTTCAGAGCCTGCTCTCTGCTGCTGCGCAGCAACACAGTCAGCACAGAAAGAACAGTGGCATCTGCTCCCACAGCAGAAGAACCAGCAGGGAAAGCTAGTGCTGGGCCTCTTCAGCACACAGGCTGCTTTGCAACGGTGTCACCATCATTGCAGTCTCTCCTCGGTTTCATACCTAAAACTCCATTTGAATCCAAATTCTCAGCTGGTCGCTCTCAGCTGCCCAGCAGCACAGTGAGTGAGTACAGCACGAACGTTTGGCTTCTGCTCCCACAGCAGAAGAGCCAGGATTGAAAGCTTGTGCTGGACCTGTTCAGCACACAATCACCTTTACATTGGTGCATCCATCGTTGCTTTCACTGCTCCCTTTCATACAGGAAAAGCATTTGAATGGAATCAGTTCAGAGCCTGCTCTCTGCTGCGCAGCAACACAGTCAGCACAGAATGAACAGTGGCATCTGCTCCCACAGCAGAAGAACCAGCAGGGAAAGCTAGTGCTGGGCCTCTTCAGCACACAGGCTGCTTTGCAACGGTGTCACCATCATTGCAGTCTCTCCTCGGTTTCATACCTAAAACTCCATTTGAATCCAAATTCTCAGCTGGTCGCTCTCAGCTGCCCAGCAGCACAGTGAGTACAGCACGAACGTTTGGCTTCTGCTCCCACAGCAGAAGAGCCAGGATTGAAAGCTTGTGCTGGACCTGTTCAGCACACAATCACCTTTACATTGGTGCATCCATCGTTGCTTTCACTGCTCCCTTTCATACAGGAAAAGCATTTGAATGGAATCAGTTCAGAGCCTGCTCTCTGCTGCGCAGCAACACAGTCAGCACAGAATGAACAGTGGCATCTGCTCCCACAGCAGAAGAACCAGCAGGGAAAGCTAGTGCTGGGCCTCTTCAGCACACAGGCTGCTTTGCAACGGTGTCACCATCATTGCAGTCTCTCCTCGGTTTCATACCTAAAACTCCATTTGAATCCAAATTCTCAGCTGGTCGCTCTCAGCTGCCCAGCAGCACAGTGAGTACAGCACGAACGTTTGGCTTCTGCTCCCACAGCAGAAGAGCCAGGATTGAAAGCTTGTGCTGGACCTGTTCAGCACACAATCACCTTTACATTGGTGCATCCATCGTTGCTTTCACTGCTCCCTTTCATACAGGAAAAGCATTTGAATGGAATCAGTTCAGAGCCTGCTCTCTGCTGCGCAGCAACACAGTCAGCACAGAATGAACAGTGGCATCTGCTCCCACAGCAGAAGAACCAGCAGGGAAAGCTAGTGCTGGGCCTCTTCAGCACACAGGCTGCTTTGCAACGGTGTCACCATCATTGCAGTCTCTCCTCGGTTTCATACCTAAAACTCCATTTGAATCCAAATTCTCAGCTGGTCGCTCTCAGCTGCCCAGCAGCACAGTGAGTACAGCACGAACGTTTGGCTTCTGCTCCCACAGCAGAAGAGCCAGGATTGAAAGCTTGTGCTGGACCTGTTCAGCACACAATCACCTTTACATTGGTGCATCCATCGTTGCTTTCACTGCTCCCTTTCATACAGGAAAAGCATTTGAATGGAATCAGTTCAGAGCCTGCTCTCTGCTGCGCAGCAACACAGTCAGCACAGAATGAACAGTGGCATCTGCTCCCACAGCAGAAGAACCAGCAGGGAAAGCTAGTGCTGGGCCTCTTCAGCACACAGGCTGCTTTGCAACGGTGTCACCATCATTGCAGTCTCTCCTCGGTTTCATACCTAAAACTCCATTTGAATCCAAATTCTCAGCTGGTCGCTTCTCAGCTGCCCAGCAGCACAGTGAGTACAGCACGAACGTTTGGCTTCTGCTCCCACAGCAGAAGAGCCAGGATTGAAAGCTTGTGCTGGACCTGTTCAGCACACAATCACCTTTACATTGGTGCATCCATCGTTGCTTTCACTGCTCCCTTTCATACAGGAAAAGCATTTGAATGGAATCAGTTCAGAGCCTGCTCTCTGCTGCGCAGCAACACAGTCAGCACAGAATGAACAGTGGCATCTGCTCCCACAGCAGAAGAACCAGCAGGGAAAGCTGTGCTGGGCCTCTTCAGCACACAGGCTGCTTTGCAACGGTGTCACCATCATTGCAGTCTCTCCTCGGTTTCATACCTAAAACTCCATTTGAATCCAAATTCTCAGCTGGTCGCTCTCAGCTGCCCAGCAGCACAGTGAGTACAGCACGAACGTTTGGCTTCTGCTCCCACAGCAGAAGAGCCAGGATTGAAAGCTTGTGCTGGACCTGTTCAGCACACAATCACCTTTACATTGGTGCATCCATCGTTGCTTTCACTGCTCCCTTTCATACAGGAAAAGCATTTGAATGGAATCAGTTCAGAGCCTGCTCTCTGCTGCGCAGCAACACAGTCAGCACAGAATGAACAGTGGCATCTGCTCCCACAGCAGAAGAACCAGCAGGGAAAGCTAGTGCTGGGCCTCTTCAGCACACAGGCTGCTTTGCAACGGTGTCACCATCATTGCAGTCTCTCCTCGGTTTCATACCTAAAACTCCATTTGAATCCAAATTCTCAGCTGGTCGCTCTCAGCTGCCCAGCAGCACAGTGAGTACAGCACGAACGTTTGGCTTCTGCTCCCACAGCAGAAGAGCCAGGATTGAAAGCTTGTGCTGGACCTGTTCAGCACACAATCACCTTTACATTGGTGCATCCATCGTTGCTTTCACTGCTCCCTTTCATACAGGAAAAGCATTTGAATGGAATCAGTTCAGAGCCTGCTCTCTGCTGCGCAGCAACACAGTCAGCACAGAATGAACAGTGGCATCTGCTCCCACAGCAGAAGAACCAGCAGGGAAAGCTAGTGCTGGGCCTCTTCAGCACACAGGCTGCTTTGCAACGGTGTCACCATCATTGCAGTCTCTCCTCGGTTTCATACCTAAAACTCCATTTGAATCCAAATTCTCAGCTGGTCGCTCTCAGCTGCCCAGCAGCACAGTGAGTACAGCACGAACGTTTGGCTTCTGCTCCCACAGCAGAAGAGCCAGGATTGAAAGCTTGTGCTGGACCTGTTCAGCACACAATCACCTTTACATTGGTGCATCCATCGTTGCTTTCACTGCTCCCTTTCATACAGGAAAAGCATTTGAATGGAATCAGTTCAGAGCCTGCTCTCTGCTGCGCAGCAACACAGTCAGCACAGAATGAACAGTGGCATCTGCTCCCACAGCAGAAGAACCAGCAGGGAAAGCTAGTGCTGGGCCTCTTCAGCACACAGGCTGCTTTGCAACGGTGTCACCATCATTGCAGTCTCTCCTCGGTTTCATACCTAAAACTCCATTTGAATCCAAATTCTCAGCTGGTCGCTCTCAGCTGCCCAGCAGCACAGTGAGTACAGCACGAACGTTTGGCTTCTGCTCCCACAGCAGAAGAGCCAGGATTGAAAGCTTGTGCTGGACCTGTTCAGCACACAATCACCTTTACATTGGTGCATCCATCGTTGCTTTCACTGCTCCCTTTCATACAGGAAAAGCATTTGAATGGAATCAGTTCAGAGCCTGCTCTCTGCTGCGCAGCAACACAGTCAGCACAGAATGAACAGTGGCATCTGCTCCCACAGCAGAAGAACCAGCAGGGAAAGCTAGTGCTGGGCCTCTTCAGCACACAGGCTGCTTTGCAACGGTGTCACCATCATTGCAGTCTCTCCTCGGTTTCATACCTAAAACTCCATTTGAATCCAAATTCTCAGCTGGTCGCTCTCAGCTGCCCAGCAGCACAGTGAGTACAGCACGAACGTTTGGCTTCTGCTCCCACAGCAGAAGAGCCAGGATTGAAAGCTTGTGCTGGACCTGTTCAGCACACAATCACCTTTACATTGGTGCATCCATCGTTGCTTTCACTGCTCCCTTTCATACAGGAAAAGCATTTGAATGGAATCAGTTCAGAGCCTGCTCTCTGCTGCGCAGCAACACAGTCAGCACAGAATGAACAGTGGCATCTGCTCCCACAGCAGAAGAACCAGCAGGGAAAGCTAGTGCTGGGCCTCTTCAGCACACAGGCTGCTTTGCAACGGTGTCACCATCATTGCAGTCTCTCCTCGGTTTCATACCTAAAACTCCATTTGAATCCAAATTCTCAGCTGGTCGCTCTCAGCTGCCCAGCAGCACAGTGAGTACAGCACGAACGTTTGGCTTCTGCTCCCACAGCAGAAGAGCCAGGATTGAAAGCTTGTGCTGGACCTGTTCAGCACACAATCACCTTTACATTGGTGCATCCATCGTTGCTTTCACTGCTCCCTTTCATACAGGAAAAGCATTTGAATGGAATCAGTTCAGAGCCTGCTCTCTGCTGCGCAGCAACACAGTCAGCACAGAATGAACAGTGGCATCTGCTCCCACAGCAGAAGAACCAGCAGGGAAAGCTAGTGCTGGGCCTCTTCAGCACACAGGCTGCTTTGCAACGGTGTCACCATCATTGCAGTCTCTCCTCGGTTTCATACCTAAAACTCCATTTGAATCCAAATTCTCAGCTGGTCGCTCTCAGCTGCCCAGCAGCACAGTGAGTACAGCACGAACGTTTGGCTTCTGCTCCCACAGCAGAAGAGCCAGGATTGAAAGCTTGTGCTGGACCTGTTCAGCACACAATCACCTTTACATTGGTGCATCCATCGTTGCTTTCACTGCTCCCTTTCATACAGGAAAAGCATTTGAATGGAATCAGTTCAGAGCCTGCTCTCTGCTGCGCAGCAACACAGTCAGCACAGAATGAACAGTGGCATCTGCTCCCACAGCAGAAGAACCAGCAGGGAAAGCTAGTGCTGGGCCTCTTCAGCACACAGGCTGCTTTGCAACGGTGTCACCATCATTGCAGTCTCTCCTCGGTTTCATACCTAAAACTCCATTTGAATCCAAATTCTCAGCTGGTCGCTCTCAGCTGCCCAGCAGCACAGTGAGTACAGCACGAACGTTTGGCTTCTGCTCCCACAGCAGAAGAGCCAGGATTGAAAGCTTGTGCTGGACCTGTTCAGCACACAATCACCTTTACATTGGTGCATCCATCGTTGCTTTCACTGCTCCCTTTCATACAGGAAAAGCATTTGAATGGAATCAGTTCAGAGCCTGCTCTCTGCTGCGCAGCAACACACAGCACAGAAAGAACAGTGGCATCTGCTCCCACAGCAGAAGAACCAGCAGGGAAAGCTAGTGCTGGGCCTCTTCAGCACACAGGCTGCTTTGCAACGGTGTCACCATCATTGCAGTCTCTCCTCGGTTTCATACCTAAAACTCCATTTGAATCCAAATTCTCAGCTGGTCGCTCTCAGCTGCCCAGCAGCACAGTGAGTACAGCACGAACGTTTGGCTTCTGCTCCCACAGCAGAAGAGCCAGGATTGAAAGCTTGTGCTGGACCTGTTCAGCACACAATCACCTTTACATTGGTGCATCCATCGTTGCTTTCACTGCTCCCTTTCATACAGGAAAAGCATTTGAATGGAATCAGTTCAGAGCCTGCTCTCTGCTGCGCAGCAACACAGTCAGCACAGAATGAACAGTGGCATCTGCTCCCACAGCAGAAGAACCAGCAGGGAAAGCTAGTGCTGGGCCTCTTCAGCACACAGGCTGCTTTGCAACGGTGTCACCATCATTGCAGTCTCTCCTCGGTTTCATACCTAAAACTCCATTTGAATCCAAATTCTCAGCTGGTCGCTCTCAGCTGCCCAGCAGCACAGTGAGTACAGCACGAACGTTTGGCTTCTGCTCCCACAGCAGAAGAGCCAGGATTGAAAGCTTGTGCTGGACCTGTTCAGCACACAATCACCTTTACATTGGTGCATCCATCGTTGCTTTCACTGCTCCCTTTCATACAGGAAAAGCATTTGAATGGAATCAGTTCAGAGCCTGCTCTCTGCTGCGCAGCAACACAGTCAGCACAGAATGAACAGTGGCATCTGCTCCCACAGCAGAAGAACCAGCAGGGAAAGCTAGTGCTGGGCCTCTTCAGCACACAGGCTGCTTTGCAACGGTGTCACCATCATTGCAGTCTCTCCTCGGTTTCATACCTAAAACTCCATTTGAATCCAAATTCTCAGCTGGTCGCTCTCAGCTGCAGCAGCACAGTGAGTACAGCACGAACGTTTGGCTTCTGCTCCCACAGCAGAAGAGCCAGGATTGAAAGCTTGTGCTGGACCTGTTCAGCACACAATCACCTTTACATTGGTGCATCCATCGTTGCTTTCACTGCTCCCTTTCATACAGGAAAAGCATTTGAATGGAATCAGTTCAGAGCCTGCTCTCTGCTGGCAGCAACACAGTCAGCACAGAAAGAACAGTGGCATCTGCTCCCACAGCAGAAGAACCAGCAGGGAAAGCTAGTGCTGGGCCTCTTCAGCACACAGGCTGCTTTGCAACGGTGTCACCATCATTGCAGTCTCTCCTCGGTTTCATACCTAAAACTCCATTTGAATCCAAATTCTCAGCTGGTCGCTTTCAGCTGCCCAGCAGCACAGTGAGTACAGCACGAACGTTTGGCTTCTGCTCCCACAGCAGAAGAGCCAGGATTGAAAGCTTGTGCTGGACCTGTTCAGCACACAATCACCTTTACATTGGTGCATCCATCGTTGCTTTCACTGCTCCCTTTCATACAGGAAAAGCATTTGAATGGAATCAGTTCAGAGCCTGCTCTCTGCTGCGCAGCAACACAGTCAGCACAGAATGAACAGTGGCATCTGCTCCCACAGCAGAAGAACCAGCAGGGAAAGCTAGTGCTGGGCCTCTTCAGCACACAGGCTGCTTTGCAACGGTGTCACCATCATTGCAGTCTCTCCTCGGTTTCATACCTAAAACTCCATTTGAATCCAAATTCTCAGCTGGTCGCTCTCAGCTGCCCAGCAGCACAGTGAGTACAGCACGAACGTTTGGCTTCTGCTCCCACAGCAGAAGAGCCAGGATTGAAAGCTTGTGCTGGACCTGTTCAGCACACAATCACCTTTACATTGGTGCATCCATCGTTGCTTTCACTGCTCCCTTTCATACAGGGTGGCATCTGCTCCCACAGCAGAAGAACCAGCAGGGAAAGCTAGTGCTGGGCCTCTTCAGCACACAGGCTGCTTTGCAACGGTGTCACCATCATTGCAGTCTCTCCTCGGTTTCATACCTAAAACTCCATTTGAATCCAAATTCTCAGCTGGTCGCTCTCAGCTGCCCAGCAGCACAGTGAGTACAGCACGAACGTTTGGCTTCTGCTCCCACAGCAGAAGAGCCAGGATTGAAAGCTTGTGCTGGACCTGTTCAGCACACAATCACCTTTACATTGGTGCATCCATCGTTGCTTTCACTGCTCCCTTTCATACAGGAAAAGCATTTGAATGGAATCAGTTCAGAGCCTGCTCTCTGCTGGCAGCAACACAGTCAGCACAGAAAGAACAGTGGCATCTGCTCCCACAGCAGAAGAACCAGCAGGGAAAGCTAGTGCTGGGCCTCTTCAGCACACAGGCTGCTTTGCAACGGTGTCACCATCATTGCAGTCTCTCCTCGGTTTCATACCTAAAACTCCATTTGAATCCAAATTCTCAGCTGGTCGCTCTCAGCTGCCCAGCAGCACAGTGAGTACAGCACGAACGTTTGGCTTCTGCTCCCACAGCAGAAGAGCCAGGATTGAAAGCTTGTGCTGGACCTGTTCAGCACACAATCACCTTTACATTGGTGCATCCATCGTTGCTTTCACTGCTCCCTTTCATACAGGAAAAGCATTTGAATGGAATCAGTTCAGAGCCTGCTCTCTGCTGCGCAGCAACACAGTCAGCACAGAATGAACAGTGGCATCTGCTCCCACAGCAGAAGAACCAGCAGGGAAAGCTAGTGCTGGGCCTCTTCAGCACACAGCTGGCAGCAGCACAGTCGGCACAGAATGAACAGTGGCATCTGCTCCCACAGCAGAAGAACCAGCAGGGAAAGCTAGTGCTGGGCCTCTTCAGCACACAGGCTGCTTTGCAACGGTGTCACCATCATTGCAGTCTCTCCTCGGTTTCATACCTAAAAGTCCATTTGAATCCAAATTCTCAGCTGGTCGCTTTCAGCTGCCCAGCAGCACAGTGCGTACAGCACGAACGTTTGGCTTCTGCTCCCACAGCAGAAGAGCCAGGATTGAAAGCTTGTGCTGGACCTGTTCAGCACACAATCACCTTTACATTGGTGCATCCATCGTTGCTTTCACTGCTCCCTTTCATACAGGAAAAGCATTTGAATGGAATCAGTTCAGAGCCTGCTCTCTGCTGCGCAGCAACACAGTCAGCACAGAATGAACAGTGGCATCTGCTCCCACAGCAGAAGAACCAGCAGGGAAAGCTAGTGCTGGGCCTCTTCAGCACACAGGCTGCTTTGCAACGGTGTCACCATCATTGCAGTCTCTCCTCGGTTTCATACCTAAAAGTCCATTTGAATCCAAATTCTCAGCTGGTCGCTCTCAGCTGCAGGCAGCACAGTGAGCACAGCACGAACGTTTGGCCTCTGCTCCCACAGCAGAAGAGCCAGGATTGAAAGCTGGTGCTGGACCTGTTCAGCACACAATCACCTTTACATTGGTGCATCCATCGTTGCTTTCACTGCTCCCTTTCATACAGGAAAAGCATTTGAATGGAATCAGTTCAGAGCCTGCTCTCTGCTGGCAGCAACACAGTCAGCACAGAAAGAACAGTGGCATCTGCTCCCACAGCAGAAGAACCAGCAGGGAAAGCTGGTGCTGGGCCTCTTCAGCACACAGGCTGCTTTGCAACGGTGTCACCATCATTGCAGTCTCTCCTCGGTTTCATACCTAAAAGTCCATTTGAATCCAAATTCTCAGCTGGTCGCTTTCAGCTGCAGGCAGCACAGTGAGCACAGCACGAACGTTTGGCCTCTGCACCCACAGCAGAGGAGCCAGGAGGGAAAGCTGGTGCTGGACCTGTTCAGCACACAATCACCTTTACATTGGTGCATCCATCGTTGCTTTCACTGCTCCCTTTCATACAGGAAAAGCATTTGAATGGAATCAGTTCAGAGCCTGCTCTCTGCTGGCAGCAACACAGTCAGCACAGAAAGAACAGTGGCATCTGCTCCCACAGCAGAAGAACCAGCAGGGAAAGCTAGTGCTGGGCCTCTTCAGCACACAGGCTGCTTTGCAACGGTGTCACCATCATTGCAGTCTCTCTTCGGTTTCATACCTAAAACTCCATTTGAATCCAAATTCTCAGCTGGTCGCTCTCAGCTGCAGGCAGCACAGTGAGTACAGCACGAACGTTTGGCCTCTGCTCCCACAGCAGAAGAGCCAGGAGGGAAAGCTGGTGCTGGACCTGTTCAGCACACAATCACCTTTACATTGGTGCATCCATCGTTGCTTTCACTGCTCCCTTTCATACAGGAAAAGCATTTGAATGGAATCAGTTCAGAGCCTGCTCTCTGCTGCGCAGCAACACAGTCAGCACAGAATGAACAGTGGCATCTGCTCCCACAGCAGAAGAACCAGCAGGGAAAGCTAGTGCTGGGCCTCTTCAGCACACAGGCTGCTTTGCAACGGTGTCACCATCATTGCAGTCTCTCCTCGGTTTCATACCTAAAAAGTCCATTTGAATCCAAATTCTCAGCTGGTCGCTTTCAGCTGCAGGCAGCACAGTGAGTACAGCACGAACGTTTGGCCTCTGCTCCCACAGCAGAAGAGCCAGGATTGAAAGCTTGTGCTGGACCTGTTCAGCACACAATCACCTTTACATTGGTGCATCCATCGTTGCTTTCACTGCTCCCTTTCATACAGGAAAAGCATTTGAATGGAATCAGTTCAGAGCCTGCTCTCTGCTGCGCAGCAACACAGTCAGCACAGAATGAACAGTGGCATCTGCTCCCACAGCAGAAGAACCAGCAGGGAAAGCTAGTGCTGGGCCTCTTCAGCACACAGGCTGCTTTGCAACGGTGTCACCATCATTGCAGTCTCTCCTCGGTTTCATACCTAAAAGTCCATTTGAATCCAAATTCTCAGCTGGTCGCTCTCAGCTGCAGGCAGCACAGTGAGCACAGCACGAACGTTTGGCCTCTGCTCCCACAGCAGAAGAGTCAGGAGGGAAAGCTGGTGCTGGACCTGTTCAGCACACAATCACCTTTACATTGGTGCATCCATCGTTGCTTTCACTGCTCCCTTTCATACAGGAAAAGCATTTGAATGGAATCAGTTCAGAGCCTGCTCTCTGCTGGCAGCAACACAGTCAGCACAGAAAGAACAGTGGCATCTGCTCCCACAGCAGAAGAACCAGCAGGGAAAGCTGGTGCTGGGCCTCTTCAGCACACAGGCTGCTTTGCAACGGTGTCACCATCATTGCAGTCTCTCCTCGGTTTCATACCTAAAAGTCCATTTGAATCCAAATTCTCAGCTGGTCGCTCTCAGCTGCAGGCAGCACAGTGAGTACAGCACGAACGTTTGGCCTCTGCTCCCACAGCAGAAGAGCCAGGAGGGAAAGCTGGTGCTGGACCTGTTCAGCACACAATCACCTTTACATTGGTGCATCCATCGTTGCTTTCACTGCTCACTTTCATACAGGAAAAGCATTTGAATGGAATCAGTTCAGAGCCTGCTCTCTGCTGGCAGCAGCACAGTCAGCACAGAATGAACAGTGGCATCTGCTCCCACAGCAGAAGAACCAGCAGGGAAAGCTAGTGCTGGGCCTCTTCAGCACACAGGCTGCTTTGCAACGGTGTCACCATCATTGCAGTCTCTCCTCGGTTTCATACCTAAAAGTCCATTTGAATCCAAATTCTCAGCTGGTCGCTTTCAGCTGCAGGCAGCACAGTGAGCACAGCACGAACGTTTGGCCTCTTCTCCCACAGCAGAAGTGTTAGGATTGAAAGCTGGTGCTGGACCTGTTCAGCACACAATCACCTTTACATTGGTGCATCCATCGTTGCTTTCACTGCTCCCTTTCATACAGGAAAAGCATTTGAATGGAATCAGTTCAGAGCCTGCTCTCTGCTGCGCAGCAACACAGCACAGAAAGAACAGTGGCATCTGCTCCCACAGCAGAAGAACCAGCAGGGAAAGCTGGTGCTGGGCCTCTTCAGCACACAGGCTGCTTTGCAACGGTGTCACCATCATTGCAGTCTCTCCTCGGTTTCATACCTAAAAGTCCATTTGAATCCAAATTCTCAGCTGGTCGCTCTCAGCTGCAGGCAGCACAGTGAGCACAGCACGAACGTTTGGCCTCTGCTCCCACAGCAGAAGAGCCAGGAGGGAAAGCTGGTGCTGGACCTGTTCAGCACACAATCACCTTTACATTGGAGCATCCATCGTTGCTTTCACTGCTCCCTTTCATACAGGAAAAGCATTTGAATGGAATCAGTTCAGAGCCTGCTCTCTGCTGGCAGCAACACAGTCAGCACAGAATGAACAGTGGCATCTGCTCCCACAGCAGAAGAACCAGCAGGGAAAGCTAGTGCTGGGCCTCTTCAGCACACAGGCTGCTTTGCAACGGTGTCACCATCATTGCAGTCTCTCCTCGGTTTCATACCTAAAAGTCCATTTGAATCCAAATTCTCAGCTGGTCGCTTTCAGCTGCAGGCAGCACAGTGAGTATAGCACGAACGTTTGGCCTCTGCTCCCACAGCAGAAGAGCCAGGAGGGAAAGCTGGTGCTGCCAGCAGCACAGTGCGTACAGCACGAACGTTTGGCTTCTGCTCCCACAGCAGAAGAGCCAGGATTGAAAGCTTGTGCTGGACCTGTTCAGCACACAATCACCTTTACATTGGTGCATCCATCGTTGCTTTCACTGCTCCCTTTCATACAGGAAAAGCATTTGAATGGAATCAGTTCAGAGCCTGCTCTCTCCTGCGCAGCAACACAGTCAGCACAGAAAGAACAGTGGCATCTGCTCCCACAGCAGAAGAACCAGCAGGGAAAGCTAGTGCTGGGCCTCTTCAGCACACAGGCTGCTTTGCAACGGTGTCACCATCATTGCAGTCTCTCCTCGGTTTCATACCTAAAAGTCCATTTGAATCCAAATTCTCAGCTGGTCGCTCTCAGCTGCAGGCAGCACAGTGCGTACAGCACGAACGTTTGGCTTCTGCTCCCACAGCAGAAGAGCCAGGATTGAAAGCTTGTGCTGGACCTGTTCAGCACACAATCACCTTTACATTGGTGCATCCATCGTTGCTTTCACTGCTCCCTTTCATACAGGAAAAGCATTTGAATGGAATCAGTTCAGAGCCTGCTCTCTGCTGCGCAGCAACACAGTCAGCACAGAATGAACAGTGGCATCTGCTCCCACAGCAGAAGAACCAGCAGGGAAAGCTAGTGCTGGGCCTCTTCAGCACACAGGCTGCTTTGCAACGGTGTCACCATCATTGCAGTCTCTCCTCGGTTTCATACCTAAAAGTCCATTTGAATCCAAATTCTCAGCTGGTCGCTCTCAGCTGCAGGCAGCACAGTGAGCACAGCACGAACGTTTGGCCTCTGCTCCCACAGCAGAAGTGTCAGGATTGAAAGCTGGTGCTGGACCTGTTCAGCACACAATCACCTGTACATTGGTGCATCCATCGTTGCTTTCACTGCTCCCTTTCATGCAGGAAAAGCATTTGAATGGAATCAGTTCAGAGCCTGCTCTCTGATGGCAGCAACACAGTCAGCACAGAATGAACAGTGGCATCTGCTCCCACAGCAGAAGAACCAGCAGGGAAAGCTAGTGCTGGGCCTCTTCAGCACACAGGCTGCTTTGCAACGGTGTCACCATCATTGCAGTCTCTCCTCGGTTTCATACCTAAAAGTCCATTTGAATCCAAATTCTCAGCTGGTCGCTCTCAGCTGCCCAGCAGCACAGTGAGTACAGCACGAACGTTTGGCCTCTGCTCCCACAGCAGAAGAGCCAGGAGGGAAAGCTGGTGCTGGACCTGTTCAGCACACAATCACCTTTACATTGGTGCATCCATCGTTGCTTTCACTGCTCACTTTCATACAGGAAAAGCATTTGAATGGAATCAGTTCAGAGCCTGCTCTCTGCTGGCAGCAACACAGTCAGCACAGAATGAACAGTGGCATCTGCTCCCACAGCAGAAGAACCAGCAGGGAAAGCTAGTGCTGGGCCTCTTCAGCACACAGGCTGCTTTGCAACGGTGTCACCATCATTGCAGTCTCTCCTCGGTTTCATACCTAAAAGTCCATTTGAATCCAAATTCTCAGCTGGTCGCTTTCAGCTGCCCAGCAGCACAGTGCGTACAGCACGAACGTTTGGCTTCTGCTCCCACAGCAGAAGAGCCAGGATTGAAAGCTTGTGCTGGACCTGTTCAGCACACAATCACCTTTACATTGGTGCATCCATCGTTGCTTTCACTGCTCCCTTTCATACAGGAAAAGCATTTGAATGGAATCAGTTCAGAGCCTGCTCTCTGCTGCGCAGCAACACAGTCAGCACAGAAAGAACAGTGGCATCTGCTCCCACAGCAGAAGAACCAGCAGGGAAAGCTAGTGCTGGGCCTCTTCAGCACACAGGCTGCTTTGCAACGGTGTCACCATCATTGCAGTCTCTCCTCGGTTTCATACCTAAAAGTCCATTTGAATCCAAATTCTCAGCTGGTCGCTCTCAGCTGCCCAGCAGCACAGTGCGTACAGCACGAACGTTTGGCTTCTGCTCCCACAGCAGAAGAGCCAGGATTGAAAGCTTGTGCTGGACCTGTTCAGCACACAATCACCTTTACATTGGTGCATCCATCGTTGCTTTCACTGCTCCCTTTCATACAGGAAAAGCATTTGAATGGAATCAGTTCAGAGCCTGCTCTCTGCTGCGCAGCAACACAGTCAGCACAGAAAGAACAGTGGCATCTGCTCCCACAGCAGAAGAACCAGCAGGGAAAGCTAGTGCTGGGCCTCTTCAGCACACAGGCTGCTTTGCAACGGTGTCACCATCATTGCAGTCTCTCCTCGGTTTCATACCTAAAAGTCCATTTGAATCCAAATTCTCAGCTGGTCGCTCTCAGCTGCCCAGCAGCACAGTGCGTACAGCACGAACGTTTGGCTTCTGCTCCCACAGCAGAAGAGCCAGGATTGAAAGCTTGTGCTGGACCTGTTCAGCACACAATCACCTTTACATTGGTGCATCCATCGTTGCTTTCACTGCTCCCTTTCATACAGGAAAAGCATTTGAATGGAATCAGTTCAGAGCCTGCTCTCTGCTGCGCAGCAACACAGTCAGCACAGAATGAACAGTGGCATCTGCTCCCACAGCAGAAGAACCAGCAGGGAAAGCTAGTGCTGGGCCTCTTCAGCACACAGGCTGCTTTGCAACGGTGTCACCATCATTGCAGTCTCTCCTCGGTTTCATACCTAAAAGTCCATTTGAATCCAAATTCTCAGCTGGTCGCTCTCAGCTGCAGGCAGCACAGTGAGCACAGCACGAACGTTTGGCCTCTCCTCCCACAGCAGAAGAGCCAGGAGGGAAAGCTGGTGCTGGACCTGTTCAGCACACAATCACCTTTACATTGGTGCATCCATCGTTGCTTTCACTGCTCCCTTTCATACAGGAAAAGCATTTGAATGGAATCAGTTCAGAGCCTGCTCTCTGCTGGCAGCAACACAGTCAGCACAGAATGAACAGTGGCATCTGCTCCCACAGCAGAAGAACCAGCAGGGAAAGCTGGTGCTGGGCCTCTTCAGCACACAGGCTGCTTTGCAACGGTGTCACCATCATTGCAGTCTCTCCTCGGTTTCATACCTAAAAGTCCATTTGAATCCAAATTCTCAGCTGGTCGCTTTCAGCTGCCCAGCAGCCCAGTGAGTACAGCACGAACGTTTGGCCTCTGCTCCCACAGCAGAAGAGCCAGGAGGGAAAGCTGGTGCTGGACCTGTTCAGCACACAATCACCTTTACATTGGTGCATCCATCGTTGCTTTCACTGCTCCCTTTCATACAGGAAAAGCATTTGAATGGAATCAGTTCAGAGCCTGCTCTCTGCTGGCAGCAACACAGTCAGCACAGAATGAACAGTGGCATCTGCTCCCACAGCAGAAGAACCAGCAGGGAAAGCTAGTGCTGGGCCTCTTCAGCACACAGGCTGCTTTGCAACGGTGTCACCATCATTGCAGTCTCTCCTCGGTTTCATACCTAAAAGTCCATTTGAATCCAAATTCTCAGCTGGTCGCTTTCAGCTGCCCAGCAGCACAGTGCGTACAGCACGAACGTTTGGCTTCTGCTCCCACAGCAGAAGAGCCAGGATTGAAAGCTTGTGCTGGACCTGTTCAGCACACAATCACCTTTACATTGGTGCATCCATCGTTGCTTTCACTGCTCACTTTCATACAGGAAAAGCATTTGAATGGAATCAGTTCAGAGCCTGCTCTCTGCTGGCAGCAACACAGTCAGCACAGAAAGAACAGTGGCATCTGCTCCCACAGCAGAAGAACCAGCAGGGAAAGCTAGTGCTGGGCCTCTTCAGCACACAGGCTGCTTTGCAACGGTGTCACCATCATTGCAGTCTCTCCTCGGTTTCATACCTAAAAGTCCATTTGAATCCAAATTCTCAGCTGGTCGCTCTCAGCTGCCCAGCAGCACAGTGCGTACAGCACGAACGTTTGGCTTCTGCTCCCACAGCAGAAGAGCCAGGATTGAAAGCTTGTGCTGGACCTGTTCAGCACACAATCACCTTTACATTGGTGCATCCATCGTTGCTTTCACTGCTCCCTTTCATACAGGAAAAGCATTTGAATGGAATCAGTTCAGAGCCTGCTCTCTGCTGCGCAGCAACACAGTCAGCACAGAAAGAACAGTGGCATCTGCTCCCACAGCAGAAGAACCAGCAGGGAAAGCTAGTGCTGGGCCTCTTCAGCACACAGGCTGCTTTGCAACGGTGTCACCATCATTGCAGTCTCTCCTCGGTTTCATACCTAAAAGTCCATTTGAATCCAAATTCTCAGCTGGTCGCTCTCAGCTGCAGGCAGCACAGTGAGTACAGCACGAACGTTTGGCTTCTGCTCCCACAGCAGAAGAGCCAGGATTGAAAGCTGTGCTGGACCTGTTCAGCACACAATCACCTTTACATTGGTGCATCCATCGTTGCTTTCACTGCTCCCTTTCATACAGGAAAAGCATTTGAATGGAATCAGTCCAGAGCCTGCTCTCTGCTGCGCAGCAACACAGCACAGAATGAACAGTGGCATCTGCTCCCACAGCAGAAGAACCAGCAGGGAAAGCTAGTGCTGGGCCTCTTCAGCACACAGGCTGCTTTGCAACGGTGTCACCATCATTGCAGTCTCTCCTCGGTTTCATACCTAAAAGTCCATTTGAATCCAAATTCTCAGCTGGTCGCTCTCAGCTGCAGGCAGCACAGTGAGCACAGCACGAACGTTTGGCCTCTGCTCCCACAGCAGAAGAGCCAGGAGGGAAAGCTGGTGCTGGACCTGTTCAGCACACAATCACCTTTACATTGGTGCATCCATCGTTGCTTTCACTGCTCCCTTTCATACAGGAAAAGCATTTGAATGGAATCAGTTCAGAGCCTGCTCTCTGCTGGCAGCAACACAGTCAGCACAGAAAGAACAGTGGCATCTGCTCCCACAGCAGAAGAACCAGCAGGGAAAGCTGGTGCTGGGCCTCTTCAGCACACAGGCTGCTTTGCAACGGTGTCACCATCATTGCAGTCTCTCCTCGGTTTCATACCTAAAAGTCCATTTGAATCCAAATTCTCAGCTGGTCGCTTTCAGCTGCCCAGCAGCCCAGTGAGTACAGCACGAACGTTTGGCCTCTGCTCCCACAGCAGAAGAGCCAGGAGGGAAAGCTGGTGCTGGACCTGTTCAGCACACAATCACCTTTACATTGGAGCATCCATCGTTGCTTTCACTGCTCCCTTTCATACAGGAAAAGCATTTGAATGGAATCAGTTCAGAGCCTGCTCTCTGCTGCGCAGCAACACAGTCAGCACAGAATGAACAGTGGCATCTGCTCCCACAGCAGAAGAACCAGCAGGGAAAGCTAGTGCTGGGCCTCTTCAGCACACAGGCTGCTTTGCAACGGTGTCACCATCATTGCAGTCTCTCTTCGGTTTCATACCTAAAAGTCCATTTGAATCCAAATTCTCAGCTGGTCACTCTCAGCTGCAGGCAGCACAGTGAGTATAGCACGAACGTTTGGCCTCTGCTCCCACAGCAGAAGAGCCAGGAGGGAAAGCTGGTGCTGGACCTGTTCAGCACACAATCACCTTTACATTGGTGCATCCATCGTTGCTTTCACTGCTCACTTTCATACAGGAAAAGCATTTGAATGGAATCAGTTCAGAGCCTGCTCTCTGCTGGCAGCAGCACAGTCGGCACAGAATGAACAGTGGCATCTGCTCCCACAGCAGAAGAACCAGCAGGGAAAGCTAGTGCTGGGCCTCTTCAGCACACAGGCTGCTTTGCAACGGTGTCACCATCATTGCAGTCTCTCCTCGGTTTCATACCTAAAAGTCCATTTGAATCCAAATTCTCAGCTGGTCGCTTTCAGCTGCCCAGCAGCACAGTGCGTACAGCAGGAACGTTTGGCTTCTGCTCCCACAGCAGAAGAGCCAGGATTGAAAGCTTGTGCTGGACCTGTTCAGCACACAATCACCTTTACATTGGTGCATCCATCGTTGCTTTCACTGCTCCCTTTCATACAGGAAAAGCATTTGAATGGAATCAGTTCAGAGCCTGCTCTCTGCTGCGCAGCAACACAGTCAGCACAGAAAGAACAGTGGCATCTGCTCCCACAGCAGAAGAACCAGCAGGGAAAGCTAGTGCTGGGCCTCTTCAGCACACAGGCTGCTTTGCAACGGTGTCACCATCATTGCAGTCTCTCCTCGGTTTCATACCTAAAAGTCCATTTGAATCCAAATTCTCAGCTGGTCGCTCTCAGCTGCCCAGCAGCACAGTGCGTACAGCACGAACGTTTGGCTTCTGCTCCCACAGCAGAAGAGCCAGGATTGAAAGCTTGTGCTGGACCTGTTCAGCACACAATCACCTTTACATTGGTGCATCCATCGTTGCTTTCTGCTCACTTTCATACAGGAAAAGCATTTGAATGGAATCAGTTCAGAGCCTGCTCTCTGCTGCGCAGCAACACAGTCAGCACAGAATGAACAGTGGCATCTGCTCCCACAGCAGAAGAACCAGCAGGGAAAGCTAGTGCTGGGCCTCTTCAGCACACAGGCTGCTTTGCAACGGTGTCACCATCATTGCAGTCTCTCCTCGGTTTCATACCTAAAAGTCCATTTGAATCCAAATTCTCAGCTGGTCGCTCTCAGCTGCAGGCAGCACAGTGAGTACAGCACGAACGTTTGGCCTCTGCTCCCACAGCAGAAGTGTCAGGATTGAAAGCTGGTGCTGGACCTGTTCAGCACACAATCACCTTTACATTGGTGCATCCATCGTTGCTTTCACTGCTCCCTTTCATACAGGAAAAGCATTTGAATGGAATCAGTTCAGAGCCTGCTCTCTGCTGCGCAGCAACACAGTCAGCACAGAAAGAACAGTGGCATCTGCTCCCACAGAAGAACCAGCAGGGAAAGCTAGTGCTGGGCCTCTTCAGCACACAGGCTGCTTTGCAACGGTGTCACCATCATTGCAGTCTCTCCTCGGTTTCATACCTAAAAGTCCATTTGAATCCAAATTCTCAGCTGGTCGCTCTCAGCTGCAGGCAGCACAGTGAGTACAGCACGAACGTTTGGCCTCTGCTCCCACAGCAGAAGAGCCAGGATTGAAAGCTGGTGCTGGACCTGTTCAGCACACAATCACCTTTACATTGGTGCATCCATCGTTGCTTTCACTGCTCCCTTTCATACAGGAAAAGCATTTGAATGGAATCAGTTCAGAGCCTGCTCTCTGCTGCGCAGCAACACAGTCAGCACAGAAAGAACAGTGGCATCTGCTCCCACAGCAGAAGAACCAGCAGGGAAAGCTGGTGCTGGGCCTCTTCAGCACACAGGCTGCTTTGCAACGGTGTCACCATCATTGCAGTCTCTCCTCGGTTTCATACCTAAAAGTCCATTTGAATCCAAATTCTCAGCTGGTCGCTCTCAGCTGCAGGCAGCACAGTGAGCACAGCACGAACGTTTGGCCTCTGCTCCCACAGCAGAAGAGCCAGGAGGGAAAGCTGGTGCTGGACCTGTTCAGCACACAATCACCTTTACATTGGTGCATCCATCGTTGCTTTCACTGCTCCCTTTCATACAGGAAAAGCATTTGAATGGAATCAGTTCAGAGCCTGCTCTCTGCTGGCAGCAACACAGTCAGCACAGAAAGAACAGTGGCATCTGCTCCCACAGCAGAAGAACCAGCAGGGAAAGCTGGTGCTGGGCCTCTTCAGCACACAGGCTGCTTTGCAACGGTGTCACCATCATTGCAGTCTCTCCTCGGTTTCATACCTAAAAGTCCATTTGAATCCAAATTCTCAGCTGGTCGCTCTCAGCTGCAGGCAGCACAGTGAGTACAGCACGAACGTTTGGCCTCTGCTCCCACAGCAGAAGAGCCAGGATTGAAAGCTGGTGCTGGACCTGTTCAGCACACAATCACCTTTACATTGGTGCATCCATCGTTGCTTTCACTGCTCCCTTTCATACAGGAAAAGCATTTGAATGGAATCAGTTCAGAGCCTGCTCTCTGCTGCGCAGCAACACAGTCAGCACAGAATGAACAGTGGCATCTGCTCCCACAGCAGAAGAACCAGCAGGGAAAGCTAGTGCTGGGCCTCTTCAGCACACAGGCTGCTTTGCAACGGTGTCACCATCATTGCAGTCTCTCCTCGGTTTCATACCTAAAAGTCCATTTGAATCCAAATTCTCAGCTGGTCGCTCTCAGCTGCAGGCAGCACAGTGAGCACAGCACGAACGTTTGGCCTCTGCTCCCACAGCAGAAGAGCCAGGAGGGAAAGCTGGTGCTGGACCTGTTCAGCACACAATCACCTTTACATTGGTGCATCCATCGTTGCTTTCACTGCTCCCTTTCATACAGGAAAAGCATTTGAATGGAATCAGTTCAGAGCCTGCTCTCTGCTGGCAGCAACACAGTCAGCACAGAAAGAACAGTGGCATCTGCTCCCACAGCAGAAGAACCAGCAGGGAAAGCTGGTGCTGGGCCTCTTCAGCACACAGGCTGCTTTGCAACGGTGTCACCATCATTGCAGTCTCTCCTCGGTTTCATACCTAAAAGTCCATTTGAATCCAAATTCTCAGCTGGTCGCTTTCAGCTGCCCAGCAGCCCAGTGAGTACAGCACGAACGTTTGGCCTCTGCTCCCACAGCAGAAGAGCCAGGAGGGAAAGCTGGTGCTGGACCTGTTCAGCACACAATCACCTTTACATTGGAGCATCCATCGTTGCTTTCACTGCTCCCTTTCATACAGGAAAAGCATTTGAATGGAATCAGTTCAGAGCCTGCTCTCTGCTGCGCAGCAACACAGTCAGCACAGAATGAACAGTGGCATCTGCTCCCACAGCAGAAGAACCAGCAGGGAAAGCTAGTGCTGGGCCTCTTCAGCACACAGGCTGCTTTGCAACGGTGTCACCATCATTGCAGTCTCTCTTCGGTTTCATACCTAAAAGTCCATTTGAATCCAAATTCTCAGCTGGTCACTCTCAGCTGCAGGCAGCACAGTGAGTATAGCACGAACGTTTGGCCTCTGCTCCCACAGCAGAAGAGCCAGGAGGGAAAGCTGGTGCTGGACCTGTTCAGCACACAATCACCTTTACATTGGTGCATCCATCGTTGCTTTCACTGCTCACTTTCATACAGGAAAAGCATTTGAATGGAATCAGTTCAGAGCCTGCTCTCTGCTGGCAGCAGCACAGTCGGCACAGAATGAACAGTGGCATCTGCTCCCACAGCAGAAGAACCAGCAGGGAAAGCTAGTGCTGGGCCTCTTCAGCACACAGGCTGCTTTGCAACGGTGTCACCATCATTGCAGTCTCTCCTCGGTTTCATACCTAAAAGTCCATTTGAATCCAAATTCTCAGCTGGTCGCTTTCAGCTGCCCAGCAGCACAGTGCGTACAGCACGAACGTTTGGCTTCTGCTCCCACAGCAGAAGAGCCAGGATTGAAAGCTTGTGCTGGACCTGTTCAGCACACAATCACCTTTACATTGGTGCATCCATCGTTGCTTTCACTGCTCACTTTCATACAGGAAAAGCATTTGAATGGAATCAGTTCAGAGCCTGCTCTCTGCTGGCAGCAACACAGTCAGCACAGAAAGAACAGTGGCATCTGCTCCCACAGCAGAAGAACCAGCAGGGAAAGCTAGTGCTGGGCCTCTTCAGCACACAGGCTGCTTTGCAACGGTGTCACCATCATTGCAGTCTCTCCTCGGTTTCATACCTAAAAGTCCATTTGAATCCAAATTCTCAGCTGGTCGCTCTCAGCTGCCCAGCAGCACAGTGCGTACAGCACGAACGTTTGGCTTCTGCTCCCACAGCAGAAGAGCCAGGATTGAAAGCTTGTGCTGGACCTGTTCAGCACACAATCACCTTTACATTGGTGCATCCATCGTTGCTTTCACTGCTCCCTTTCATACAGGAAAAGCATTTGAATGGAATCAGTTCAGAGCCTGCTCTCTGCTGCGCAGCAACACAGTCAGCACAGAATGAACAGTGGCATCTGCTCCCACAGCAGAAGAACCAGCAGGGAAAGCTAGTGCTGGGCCTCTTCAGCACACAGGCTGCTTTGCAACGGTGTCACCATCATTGCAGTCTCTCCTCGGTTTCATACCTAAAAGTCCATTTGAATCCAAATTCTCAGCTGGTCGCTCTCAGCTGCAGGCAGCACAGTGAGCACAGCACGAACGTTTGGCCTCTGCTCCCACAGCAGAAGAGCCAGGAGGGAAAGCTGGTGCTGGACCTGTTCAGCACACAATCACCTTTACATTGGTGCATCCATCGTTGCTTTCACTGCTCCCTTTCATACAGGAAAAGCATTTGAATGGAATCAGTTCAGAGCCTGCTCTCTGCTGGCAGCAACACAGTCAGCACAGAAAGAACAGTGGCATCTGCTCCCACAGCAGAAGAACCAGCAGGGAAAGCTGGTGCTGGGCCTCTTCAGCACACAGGCTGCTTTGCAACGGTGTCACCATCATTGCAGTCTCTCCTCGGTTTCATACCTAAAAGTCCATTTGAATCCAAATTCTCAGCTGGTCGCTTTCAGCTGCCCAGCAGCCCAGTGAGTACAGCACGAACGTTTGGCCTCTGCTCCCACAGCAGAAGAGCCAGGAGGGAAAGCTGGTGCTGGACCTGTTCAACACACAATCACCTTTACATTGGAGCATCCATCGTTGCTTTCACTGCTCCCTTTCATACAGGAAAAGCATTTGAATGGAATCAGTTCAGAGCCTGCTCTCTGCTGCGCAGCAACACAGTCAGCACAGAATGAACAGTGGCATCTGCTCCCACAGCAGAAGAACCAGCAGGGAAAGCTAGTGCTGGGCCTCTTCAGCACACAGGCTGCTTTGCAACGGTGTCACCATCATTGCAGTCTCTCCTCGGTTTCATACCTAAAAGTCCATTTGAATCCAAATTCTCAGCTGGTCGCTCTCAGCTGCCCAGCAGCACAGTGCGTACAGCACGAACGTTTGGCTTCTGCTCCCACAGCAGAAGAGCCAGGATTGAAAGCTTGTGCTGGACCTGTTCAGCACACAATCACCTTTACATTGGTGCATCCATCGTTGCTTTCACTGCTCACTTTCATACAGGAAAAGCATTTGAATGGAATCAGTTCAGAGCCTGCTCTCTGCTGCGCAGCAACACAGTCAGCACAGAATGAACAGTGGCATCTGCTCCCACAGCAGAAGAACCAGCAGGGAAAGCTAGTGCTGGGCCTCTTCAGCACACAGGCTGCTTTGCAACGGTGTCACCATCATTGCAGTCTCTCCTCGGTTTCATACCTAAAAGTCCATTTGAATCCAAATTCTCAGCTGGTCGCTCTCAGCTGCCCAGCAGCACAGTGCGTACAGCACGAACGGACCTGTTCAGCACACAATCACCTTTACATTGGTGCATCCATCGTTGCTTTCACTGCTCCCTTTCATACAGGAAAAGCATTTGAATGGAATCAGTTCAGAGCCTGCTCTCTGCTGCGCAGCAACACAGTCAGCACAGAATGAACAGTGGCATCTGCTCCCACAGCAGAAGAACCAGCAGGGAAAGCTAGTGCTGGGCCTCTTCAGCACACAGGCTGCTTTGCAACGGTGTCACCATCATTGCAGTCTCTCCTCGGTTTCATACCTAAAAGTCCATTTGAATCCAAATTCTCAGCTGGTCGCTCTCAGCTGCAGGCAGCACAGTGAGCACAGCACGAACGTTTGGCCTCTGCTCCCACAGCAGAAGAGCCAGGATTGAAAGCTGGTGCTGGACCTGTTCAGCACACAATCACCTTTACATTGGTGCATCCATCGTTGCTTTCACTGCTCCCTTTCATACAGGAAAAGCATTTGAATGGAATCAGTTCAGAGCCTGCTCTCTGCTGGCAGCAACACAGTCAGCACAGAAAGAACAGTGGCATCTGCTCCCACAGCAGAAGAACCAGCAGGGAAAGCTGGTGCTGGGCCTCTTCAGCACACAGGCTGCTTTGCAACGGTGTCACCATCATTGCAGTCTCTCCTCGGTTTCATACCTAAAAGTCCATTTGAATCCAAATTCTCAGCTGGTCGCTCTCAGCTGCAGGCAGCACAGTGAGTACAGCAGGAACGTTTGGCCTCTGCTCCCACAGCAGAAGAGCCAGGATTGAAAGCTTGTGCTGGACCTGTTCAGCACACAATCACCTTTACATTGGTGCATCCATCGTTGCTTTCACTGCTCCCTTTCATACAGGAAAAGCATTTGAATGGAATCAGTTCAGAGCCTGCTCTCTGCTACGCAGCAACACAGTCAGCACAGAATGAACAGTGGCATCTGCTCCCACAGCAGAAGAACCAGCAGGGAAAGCTAGTGCTGGGCCTCTTCAGCACACAGGCTGCTTTGCAACGGTGTCACCATCATTGCAGTCTCTCCTCGGTTTCATACCTAAAAGTCCATTTGAATCCAAATTCTCAGCTGGTCGCTCTCAGCTGCAGGCAGCACAGTGAGTACAGCACGAACGTTTGGCCTCTGCTCCCACAGCAGAAGTGTCAGGATTGAAAGCTGGTGCTGGACCTGTTCAGCACACAATCACCTTTACATTGGTGCATCCATCGTTGCTTTCACTGCTCCCTTTCATACAGGAAAAGCATTTGAATGGAATCAGTCCAGAGCCTGCTCTCTGCTGCGCAGCAACACAGCACAGAATGAACAGTGGCATCTGCTCCCACAGCAGAAGAACCAGCAGGGAAAGCTAGTGCTGGGCCTCTTCAGCACACAGGCTGCTTTGCAACGGTGTCACCATCATTGCAGTCTCTCCTCGGTTTCATACCTAAAAGTCCATTTGAATCCAAATTCTCAGCTGGTCGCTCTCAGCTGCAGGCAGCACAGTGAGCACAGCACGAACGTTTGGCCTCTGCTCCCACAGCAGAAGAGCCAGGAGGGAAAGCTGGTGCTGGACCTGTTCAGCACAGAATCACCTTTACATTGGTGCATCCATCGTTGCTTTCACTGCTCCCTTTCATACAGGAAAAGCATTTGAATGGAATCAGTTCAGAGCCTGCTCTCTGCTGGCAGCAACACAGTCAGCACAGAAAGAACAGTGGCATCTGCTCCCACAGCAGAAGAACCAGCAGGGAAAGCTGGTGCTGGGCCTCTTCAGCACACAGGCTGCTTTGCAACGGTGTCACCATCATTGCAGTCTCTCCTCGGTTTCATACCTAAAAGTCCATTTGAATCCAAATTCTCAGCTGGTCGCTTTCAGCTGCCCAGCAGCCCAGTGAGTACAGCACGAACGTTTGGCCTCTGCTCCCACAGCAGAAGAGCCAGGAGGGAAAGCTGGTGCTGGACCTGTTCAGCACACAATCTCCTTTACCTTTCATACAGGAAAAGCATTTGAATGGAATCAGTTCAGAGCCTGCTCTCTGCTGCGCAGCAACACAGTCAGCACAGAATGAACAGTGGCATCTGCTCCCACAGCAGAAGAACCAGCAGGGAAAGCTAGTGCTGGGCCTCTTCAGCACACAGGCTGCTTTGCAACGGTGTCACCATCATTGCAGTCTCTCCTCGGTTTCATACCTAAAAGTCCATTTGAATCCAAATTCTCAGCTGGTCGCTTTCAGCTGCCCAGCAGCACAGTGAGTACAGCACGAACGTTTGGCTTCTGCTCCCACAGCAGAAGAGCCAGGATTGAAAGCTGGTGCTGGACCTGTTCAGCACACAATCACCTTTACATTGGTGCATCCATCGTTGCTTTCACTGCTCCCTTTCATACAGGAAAAGCATTTGAATGGAATCAGTTCAGAGCCTGCTCTCTGCTGGCAGCAACACAGTCAGCACAGAATGAACAGTGGCATCTGCTCCCACAGCAGAAGAACCAGCAGGGAAAGCTAGTGCTGGGCCTCTTCAGCACACAGGCTGCTTTGCAACGGTGTCACCATCATTGCAGTCTCTCCTCGGTTTCATACCTAAAAGTCCATTTGAATCCAAATTCTCAGCTGGTCGCTCTCAGCTGCCCAGCAGCACAGTGAGTACAGCACGAACGTTTGGCTTCTGCTCCCACAGCAGAAGAGCCAGGATTGAAAGCTTGTGCTGGACCTGTTCAGCACACAATCACCTTTACATTGGTGCATCCATCGTTGCTTTCACTGCTCCCTTTCATACAGGAAAAGCATTTGAATGGAATCAGTTCAGAGCCTGCTCTCTGCTGCGCAGCAACACAGTCAGCACAGAAAGAACAGTGGCATCTGCTCCCACAGCAGAAGAACCAGCAGGGAAAGCTAGTGCTGGGCCTCTTCAGCACACAGGCTGCTTTGCAACGGTGTCACCATCATTGCAGTCTCTCCTCGGTTTCATACCTAAAAGTCCATTTGAATCCAAATTCTCAGCTGGTCGCTCTCAGCTGCAGCAGCACAGTGAGTACAGCACGAACGTTTGGCTTCTGCTCCCACAGCAGAAGAGCCAGGATTGAAAGCTTGTGCTGGACCTGTTCAGCACACAATCACCTTTACATTGGTGCATCCATCGTTGCTTTCACTGCTCCCTTTCATACAGGAAAAGCATTTGAATGGAATCAGTTCAGAGCCTGCTCTCTGCTGGCAGCAACACAGTCAGCACAGAATGAACAGTGGCATCTGCTCCCACAGCAGAAGAACCAGCAGGGAAAGCTAGTGCTGGGCCTCTTCAGCACACAGGCTGCTTTGCAACGGTGTCACCATCATTGCAGTCTCTCCTCGGTTTCATACCTAAAACTCCATTTGAATCCAAATTCTCAGCTGGTCGCTCTCAGCTGCAGGCAGCACAGTGAGTACAGCACGAACGTTTGGCCTCTGCTCCCACAGCAGAAGAGCCAGGATTGAAAGCTTGTGCTGGACCTGTTCAGCACACAATCACCTTTACATTGGTGCATCCATCGTTGCTTTCACTGCTCCCTTTCATACAGGAAAAGCATTTGAATGGAATCAGTTCAGAGCCTGCTCTCTGCTGGCAGCAACACAGTCAGCACAGAATGAACAGTGGCATCTGCTCCCACAGCAGAAGAACCAGCAGGGAAAGCTAGTGCTGGGCCTCTTCAGCACACAGGCTGCTTTGCAACGGTGTCACCATCATTGCAGTCTCTCCTCGGTTTCATACCTAAAACTCCATTTGAATCCAAATTCTCAGCTGGTCGCTCTCAGCTGCCCAGCAGCACAGTGAGTACAGCACGAACGTTTGGCTTCTGCTCCCACAGCAGAAGAGCCAGGATTGAAAGCTTGTGCTGGACCTGTTCAGCACACAATCACCTTTACATTGGTGCATCCATCGTTGCTTTCACTGCTCCCTTTCATACAGGAAAAGCATTTGAATGGAATCAGTTCAGAGCCTGCTCTCTGCTGCGCAGCAACACAGTCAGCACAGAATGAACAGTGGCATCTGCTCCCACAGCAGAAGAACCAGCAGGGAAAGCTAGTGCTGGGCCTCTTCAGCACACAGGCTGCTTTGCAACGGTGTCACCATCATTGCAGTCTCTCCTCGGTTTCATACCTAAAACTCCATTTGAATCCAAATTCTCAGCTGGTCGCTCTCAGCTGCAGCAGCACAGTGAGTACAGCACGAACGTTTGGCTTCTGCTCCCACAGCAGAAGAGCCAGGATTGAAAGCTGGTGCTGGACCTGTTCAGCACACAATCACCTTTACATTGGTGCATCCATCGTTGCTTTCACTGCTCCCTTTCATACAGGAAAAGCATTTGAATGGAATCAGTTCAGAGCCTGCTCTCTGCTGCGCAGCAACACAGTCAGCACAGAATGAACAGTGGCATCTGCTCCCACAGCAGAAGAACCAGCAGGGAAAGCTAGTGCTGGGCCTCTTCAGCACACAGGCTGCTTTGCAACGGTGTCACCATCATGCAGTCTCTCCTCGGTTTCATACCTAAAAGTCCATTTGAATCCAAATTCACAGCTGGTCGCTTTAAGCTGCCCAGCAGCACAGTGAGTACAGCACGAACGTTTGGCTTCTGCTCCCACAGCAGAAGAGCCAGGATTGAAAGCTTGTGCTGGACCTGTTCAGCACACAATCACCTTTACATTGGTGCATCCATCGTTGCTTTCACTGCTCCCTTTCATACAGGAAAAGCATTTGAATGGAATCAGTTCAGAGCCTGCTCTCTGCTGGCAGCAACACAGTCAGCACAGAATGAACAGTGGCATCTGCTCCCACAGCAGAAGAACCAGCAGGGAAAGCTAGTGCTGGGCCTCTTCAGCACACAGGCTGCTTTGCAACGGTGTCACCATCATTGCAGTCTCTCCTCGGTTTCATACCTAAAACTCCATTTGAATCCAAATTCTCAGCTGGTCGCTCTCAGCTGCCCAGGCAGCACAGTGAGTACAGCACGAACGTTTGGCTTCTGCTCCCACAGCAGAAGAGCCAGGATTGAAAGCTTGTGCTGGACCTGTTCAGCACACAATCACCTTTACATTGGTGCATCCATCGTTGCTTTCACTGCTCCCTTTCATACAGGAAAAGCATTTGAATGGAATCAGTTCAGAGCCTGCTCTCTGCTGGCAGCAACACAGTCAGCACAGAAAGAACAGTGGCATCTGCTCCCACAGCAGAAGAACCAGCAGGGAAAGCTAGTGCTGGGCCTCTTCAGCACACAGGCTGCTTTGCAACGGTGTCACCATCATTGCAGTCTCTCCTCGGTTTCATACCTAAAACTCCATTTGAATCCAAATTCTCAGCTGGTCGCTTTCAGTTGCCCAGCAGCACAGTGAGTACAGCACGAACGTTTGGCTTCTGCTCCCACAGCAGAAGAGCCAGGATTGAAAGCTTGTGCTGGACCTGTTCAGCACACAATCACCTTTACATTGGTGCATCCATCGTTGCTTTCACTGCTCCGTCCTAACTGCTCCACAAAGAGACAGTCGGCCTGCCCGCTGCAACGTCGCACATGAGTCCTCGTTCACCAAAGTCCATGATGTATTTCTGGGCCTTCAACAGCGCATGCAAGTGGTACAGTCAACTCTCTGTGCACAGCAAGAGCACATTGAACTGTGCTGACTGTTCAGCAACAACACTGCAGTGCTCGGCTTTCACCGTGCTCACGGAAACCGATTTGAAGCTTCGTTCCTCTTCAGCAGCCATTATCAAATTGTACATGGTCTTCCCCCTAACAGGAAAGCAGTTGTGGCTCTTCAGCCCCCTGCTTTGACGGTTCAGCAATTGAGCTGCCTGTTTCAACAAAGTCCATTTGGTCCACTATGCTGGGCTTCTCCTCATGCAGCAAGTGTCAGCAATCGTTCAGCTCTCTGCTCCACAACCATTTGAATGAAATTGGCTCGCTCCACAGCACACACAGGGAGCAGTGTGGCCTCTCGCACAGCAGAAGTTAAATTAGC